>NC_053025.1:304922164-304998045 GCF_003073215.2 Triticum urartu
AGAGGTCCAAGGCTACTGCACCCGAAGTGAAGAAGGTCCCGGAAGGGCTGGCTGGCGTTGATGGTTCTTTCACAATCAGCGCCACCCTCGATGACAAATAGGAAAGTGCGCTCGTTGCCTTCTTGCGGGCGGATATCGATGTGTTTGCTTGGCAACCATCTGATATCCCGGTGTTCCTAGGGAGATAATTGAGCACCACCTTGCTGTCTTCCCACATGCCCGACCCGTCAAGAAGAAAGTACGGAAGCAGGCCTTGGAGAGGCAGCAGTTCATTGACGAAAAGATCAAGAAATTGAAGGCAGCTGTTGGTCAGAGGAGTACTGCATCCTACATGGTTAGCAAATCCAGTAGTGGTCCGGAAGGCTAATGGGAAGTGGAGGCTTTGCATTGATTTCACAGACCTCAACAAGACTTGCCCGAAGGATCCATTTCCCTTGTCGCGCATCGACCAGATCGTGGATTCTACTTGGGATGTGATTTGTTCTCCTTTTTGGATGCATACTCAGGATATCATTAGATCTTCATGTCCAAGGAAGACGAAGAGAAAACATCATTCATCACTCCATGTGGTACGTACAACTTTGTCCGCATGCCGTTCGGATTGAAGAGTGTCGGGTCCACTTTTGCAAGGGCAGTCCAGATTGGTTTTGAGCCATAGTTGCACAGAAATATAGAAGCCTATATGGATGATATCATGGTCAAAACCAAGGATAAGGCCACCCTTATCCAGGATTTGGAAGAGACATTTGCTAATGTGCGCAAGATCAATCTGAAGCTCAATCTGGAGAAGTATGTATTTGGTGTTCCCTCTGACAAGCTACTTGGGTTCTTCGTGTCACATCAGGGGATCAAAGCCATCCCCGACAAGATCAAGGCTATCGAGTAGATCCAAGCGCCAAGGACAGTTAAGGATGTGAGGCGCTTGGCGGCATGCATTGCCGCGCTAAGCAGATTCATCTCCAAGTCTGCCGAGCATGCCCTGCCATTCTTCAAAGTTTTGAAGAATGCCGGGCCTATGAAGTGGACACCGGAAGCAGATGCAGCTCTGCAAGAGTTAAAAGCCTACCTCTCTTTCGTACCCACCTTGGTTGCACCCAAACCCCAAGAACCATTGTTTCTATACTTGGCGGCAACCAACCAGGTGGTCAGTGCGGCCTTGGTAGCACCGTGAGAGGTGGATGAGGCAGAAACTGAACAGTGAACAACAGAGACAGAAAAGGATCAGGACAACAATGAGCACAACAACGAAAACAACCCAAGGACGCGACAAGGAAGAAAATGGTGCAGCGCCCGGTGTACTTCGTCAGCTCCTTATTACAGGGTTCTAGATCGAGGCACTCTGGCGTGCAAAAGTTGATCTTTGGTCTCATTATGGCCTTAAGGAAACTGTGCCACTACTTCCAAGCCCATGAGATCATAGGTGTTACTCGTTTTCCTTTACAAACGATACTCCGAAACCCTGAGGCAATTGGCAGAATAGTGGAATGGGCTTTGGAGTTATCCAGCTTTGGTTTGAAGTTTGAGAGCACTTCAACTATTCAGAGCAGGGCATTGGCAGAGTTTATTGCAGAATGGACACCAACCCCTGATGAGGAAAGGACAGACACAACCATCCCCAGCAAGGAATCACCCCAATAATGGATCATGTATTTTAATGGTGCTTTTTTCCCTACAAGGTGTAGGGGATGGCGTGCTTCTTGTTTCCCCCTCCGGGGAGCACTTGAAGTACATCGTCCAGATGCACTTTGACCGGGAAGAAGCCACCAACAATACAACAAAGTATGAAGGGCTCATTGTCGGGCTCAGGATTGCAGCAGAATTGGGAATTAAGAAGATGATCATTCGAGGAGATTCACAGCTCGTGGTGAGACAAGTCAACAAGGATTACCAAATCCCATTGATGGAAGCATACATCAAGGAAGTAAGGAGATTGGAGGAGCACTTTGACGGGTTGCAAACAGAGCACGTACCCCATGCAGAAAATAGCATAGCTGATCACCTGTCAAAGTGTGCTATGCAGAAGCTACCTGTGGAACCAGGAACTTTTGTTCTCCATCTCTCTTAACCCTCCGTGTCACCAGCCACAATGGCCCGGAAGAGGAGAAAGTTGGACTACGGTAAGCCTCTCCTAGCAGAGCCATCCACTCCCGGCAGAGACCCTGTCGAAAACAACTCTTCACAGCCTGCCGGACCACCCCCTCCAGCCAGGCCTATGGACCCCACGTATGAGGCTGGTGCTCCCGTAGTAGAGGAGGTGCCGCTCGTCCTCGTTGCCGAGCCCCAAGCTCCAACTTGGGCAAGGCACATTGTCCACTTCCTCCAAACCGGAGAACTCCCTGGCAACCAAGATGAAGTTGAAAGAGTATCCCGAAGGGCCAGTATGTATCAGTTTGTCAATGACACTCTGTACAGAAGGAGGCCCAACGGTGTGAAATTGAAGTGTGTTTGCTGGGAGGATGGAAAGGAACTGCTGGCTGAGATTCACAGAGGAATGTGCGGCTCACACATTGGATCAAGGGAATTAGTTGGGAAAGCATTACAGCAAGAATTCTATTGGCACACAGCCCTCCAAGATGTAGTTGAGCTCGTCATGAAATGTGAAGCTATCAGTTCCATTCCAAGAGAACACACCTGCCTGCCCAAGCCCTTCACACAATCCCTTTATCTTGGCCATTTTCGGTCTGGGGGCTCGATATCCTCGGCCCCTTCCCCGAGCAATCAGGGGCTTTGAATTTTTGTTCGTTGCCATCGACAAGTTTTCAAAGTGGCCTGAATAGACTGCCGTAAGAAAGGTGACTGCTCAGTTAGCTATCAAGTGCTTGAAAGAATTGGTGTGTCGTTTCGGAGTTCCAGGAAGGATCATCACTCACAACGGTACCCAATTCACGAGCCACGCCTTCATGCAATACATTCATACCCTTGGATGCAAAATCTCATTCGCTTCTATGGCACACCCCCGGAGCAATGGACAAGCTGAGAGGGCAAACACTGAAGTGATTCGTGGACTCAAGACACGAACTTTTGATACGCTGTAGAAGCACGGCAGGCGGTGGATCGAGGAGCTGCCGGTAGTTCTCTGGTCCCTCAGAATGACACCTAACTGAGCTACCGGGCAGACTCCCTTCTCCCTGGTTTACGGGGCAGAAGCAGTTATCCCCACGGAACTCATTCACGGGTCCCCTCAAGTGCTTGCCTAAAATGAAGTAGCGCAGGATCAGCACCGGCGTGACGACATTGTACTACTCGAGGAGAACCATCTCCGAGCTGCTACGCGTGCTGCACACTACCAGCAAGCCCTGCGTCGTTATCATAGCCGCAGGGTTCATGCCCAGTGTTTTGAGGATGGTGACCTTGTCCTTAGGCGCATTTAGTCCGCCAAGGGTAGAAACAAGCTGTCACCGAAGTGGGAGGGCCCTTACCAGGTGGTACGAGTCACCAGACCTGGCGCAGTCTGTCTGGAGACCGGGGATGGCACACAGTTGCAAAACTCATGGAATATTGAGCATGTCCGTAAGTACTACCCGTAAGGTGCGAGGCTGTCGGGCACTGCCCGACAGCCACCCTTTTGTACATGCCTTGCCTCAGTTGCATGTAACCCCTAAAGCCGGGGAGATGACCCCGTGCAAGATAAAATAAAGAAGCACTATGGGGGGCCCCCGATCAAGATCGCATGCATGCACGAGCACACCCAGACCACTTCATAAGCATTTCATGAGCATTTGCATATGCATATAAATAGGATTGCATCCTGCATTCATTCTCATCTACATGGAGTTGCAGGTTCGTGCCGTGAACTTGACTCCGAAAAGGGACGAGAAGACTGCATGGCACAGTGATCCCCAGCAAGCCAAATAGATAAGTTTACCTCTTGTCCATTAGTGTTTTGTAACCTATAACTTGTGCATAGAGAAACCTCGCTGCTCTCTTGGAACCAGGGTGCTCCCATCTTTGGCTCGAACACTGCTTCATCCTGGATGGTTGCAGTGGCCCTTGGTAAAAAGGGAGTGGGCGGGGGGCTGGCACCTCAGTCTGTTCCCTGGTAGACATGGTTCTCCGGCAGACGAAAAGGGTGCCAGCAGGATATCCTGTCGGGGAAAACTCATTTAATTACAGTAAAGAGGCACTCCAACTCTGCATGGACATATACATGCACGGGTTCCCGGCAAGGTTTATCTCTTTCATTGACATGCAAATGCAAGTACAAGCATTACAGAACACAAAGATGGACTCAAGAGATTACATTATTTGAATTAAAATTTGGCAATTGCCTACAAGTTTAAGATTGGAAAAGGATAAGTACCCTGTAACCCCTCTTTTCCTTTATCTGCTCCTCCCCAGGATATTGGAATAGGAGGGAAAGGAGAATAAAAGGAGAACATGGAGAAGGGGGCGACGAAGGGAATGGCGGGGTGGTCACCCACTGTGATTCACAGGTGGCAAGCACCCAAGAGCTGCACAAGGTGACGAGCAAGGCCCGTCACTGATGTTTCTGAAGCTATGTCGGTTTTTTCCCCAAAGAGGAAGGGATGATGCAGCACAGCGGCGGCAGGTATTTCCCTCAGATATGAAACCAAGGTTATCGAACCAGTAGGAGAACCAAGCAACACAATGTAAATAGCCCCTGCACACAAATAACAACCACTTGCAACCCGACGTGTTAAAGGGGTTGGCAATCCCTTTCGGGTAAAGGCGCCAGAAATGGCATGTGGACGGGAGAAAGTTGTAAATATTGATAGGTCGAACGCCAAATAAAATAAATTACAGCAAGGTATTCTTGGGTTTTTTGTTTAATAGATCTGAAAATAAAAGCAAATAAAAACAGATCGCAAAGGCAAATAATATGAGAAAGAGACTCAGGGGCCGTAGGTTTCACTAGTGGCTTGATACGTCTCCAACATATCTATAATTTTTGATTGTTCCATGCTATTATATTATCTATTTTGGATGTTTAATGGGCTTAATTATACACTTCTATATTATTTTTGGGACTAACCTACTAACCCAAGGCCTAGTGCAAATAGCTGTTTTTTTGCCTATTTCAGTGTTTCGCAGAAAAGGAATATAAAACAGAATCCAAATGGAATGAAACCTTCGGGAGAGTTATTTTTGGAACAAACATGATCCAAGGGACTTGGAGTAGACGTAAAGAAATAAACGAGGTGGCCATGAGGCAGGGAGGCGCGCCTGCCCCCCTGGGCGCGCCCCCCACCCTCGTGGGCCTCTCACAGCTCCACCGGCCTACTTCTTCCTCCTATGTATATCCATATACCCCGAAAACATCTAGGAGCACCACGAAACCCTATTTCCACCACCACAACCTTCTGTACCCAAGAGATCAAATCTTGGGGCCTTTTTCGGAGCTCCGCCGGAGGGGGAATCGATCACGGAGGGATTCTACATCAACACCATAGCCTCTCCTATGATGTGTGAGTTGTTTACCAAAGACCTTCGGGTCCATAGTTATTAGCTAGACGGCTTCTTCTCTCTCTTTGAATCTCAATACAAAGTTCTCCTCGATCTTCTTGGAGATCTATTTGATGTAATTCTTTTTGTGGTGTGTTTGTCGAGATCCGATGAATTGTGGGTTTATGATCAAGTTTATCTATGAACAATATTTGATTCTTCTCTAAAATATTTTATGTATGATTGGTTATCTTTGCAAGTCTCTTCGAATTATTAGTTTGGTTTGGCCTACTAGATTGATCTTTCTTGCAATGGGAGAAGTGCTTAGCTTTGGGTTCAATATTGCGGTGTCCTTTCCCAGTGACAGCAGGGGCAGCAAGGCACGTATTGTATTGTTGCCATCGAGGATAAAAAGATGGGGTTTATATCATATTTCTTGAGTTTATCCCTCTACATCATGTCATCTTGCCTAATGCATTACTATGTTCTTATGAACTTAATACTCTAGATGCATGCTGGATAGCGGTCAATGTGTGGAGTAATAGTATTATATGCAGAATCGTTTCGGTCTACTTGTCACGGACGTGATGCCTATATACATGATCATGCCTAGATATTGTTATAATTATGCACTTTTCTATCAATTGCTCGATAGTAATTTGTTCACCCACCGTAATACTTATGATATCTTGAGAGAAGCCACTAGTGAAACCTAAGGCCCCCGGGTCTATCTTTCATCATATAAGTTTCCAATCTATTTTACTTTGCAATATTTCTTTTCCTATCTATATCATAAAAATACCAAAAATATTTATCTTATTATCTTTATCAGATTCACTCTCGTAAGTGGCCGTGAAGGGATTGACAACCCCTTTATCGCGTTGGTTGCGAGGTTCTTATTTGTTTGTGTAGGTACGAGGGACTTGCATGTAGTCTCCTACTGGATTGATACCTTAGTTCTCAAAAACTGAGGGAAATACTTACGCTACTTTGCTACATCACCCTTTCCTCTTCAAGGGAAGACCAGCGCAGTGCTCAAGAGGTAGCAAGTAGGATTTCTTGCACCGTTGCCGGGGAGATCTACGCACAAGTCAAGACATACCAAGTACCCATCACAAACTCTTATCCCTCGCATTACATTATTTGCCATTTTCCTCTCGTTTTTTCTCCCCCACTTCACCCTTGCCGTTTTATTCGCCCTCTTTTTCCGTTCGCCTCTTTTTCGCTCGCTTCTTGTGTGCTTGTGTGTTTGATTGTCTACCGCGATGGCTTTACCAAAAAGTGTTGATCCTCACCTTAGAAGGATGGAAGAAATTGAGAACAACGTTAGAAGTTTTATGTCCTTGAAGTTTGAGCATAATAATTTCTTTAGAATTGAGCTTAAAGAACAAAAAAGTTTTATGTGGTACATGAATAAAGAGCTCGGTGATATGTCTAAAGAATTTTATGGTCTGAAATCTCAGTTCCCTCATCTTGAAAACTTAATAGCCCAAATTTCGGATAAGCATGCCACCTTAGTTAATAAGATGACAGCCAAACTGGAAGAATTTGATGATAAGGATGAAAGTCTAAAAGTGATTGGTGTGTCTCCTATTAAATCTTTGTTTTGCAATATGAATCTTGATAATGATGGGATTGGAGATGAGTCAACTTTAGTTAAAAGGCGTCCCAATGATTCGGAGTTTTTAGAGCTTGATGCAAAAATTGGTAAAAGTGGGATTGGAGAGGTCTAAACTTTACACAGAAATGAACCCACTATTTTGGATTTTAAGGGATTTAATTATGATAATTTCTCTTTGATAGATTGTATTTCCTTCTTACAATCCGTGCTAAATTCTCCGCACGCTTATAGTCAAAATAAAGCTTTTACCAAACATATCGTTGATGATTTAATACAATCTTATGAAGAAAAGCTTGAATTATAAGTTTCTATCCCTAGAAAACTTCATGATGAGTGGGAACCTACTATTAAAATTAAAATTAAAGATCATGAATGCTATGCTTTACGTGATTTGGGTGCTAGCATTTCCACGATTCCAAAAACTTTGTGTTATGTGTTAGGTTTCCATGAATTTGATGATTGTTCTTTAAATTTGCATCTTGCGGATTCCATTAAAGAAACCTATGGTAAGAATTAATGATGTTCTTATTGTTTCAAATAGGAATTATGTGCCCATAGATTTTATTGTTCTTGACAATGATTGCAATCCTACATGTCCCATTATTCTTGGCCGACCTTTCCTTAGAACGATTGGTGCAGTTATTGATATGAAAGAAGGGAATATTAGATTCCAATTTCCGTTATGGAAAGGCATGTAACACTTTCCTAGAAAGAAAATTAAATTGTCTCGTGAATCTATTATGAGAGCCACCTATAGATTGCATACTAAAAATGATAATACCTAGATCTATTCTTGTTCTTATGCCTAGCTAGGGGCGTTAAACGATAGCGCTTGTTGGGATGCAACCCAATTTTATTTTTGTTTCTTGCTTTTTGGTTCTGTTTAGTAATAAGTAATTCATATAGCCTCTGTTTATATGTGGTTTTATGCTTTTAATTAGTGTTTGTGCCAAGTAGAACCTTTGGGAAGACTTGGGGGAAGTTTTAGTGATCTTGCTGTAAAAAACAGAAACTTTAGCGCTCACAAAATTTTCTGCCATTTTTTACTGGAGAGTGAGATTAGGTTGATTCTTTTTGCAGATGATTAATAGACAAATTCCTCACGTCCACCAATTTATTTCAGAACTTTTGGGGTTGCAGAAGTATTCGAAACCTACAGACTACTACAGACTGTTCTGTTTTTGACAGATTCTGTTTTTCGTGTGTTGTTTGCTTATTTTGATGAATCTATGGCTAGTATCGGAGTGTATGAACTATAGAGAAGTTGGAATACAGTATTTTTAACACCAATATAAATAAATAATGAGTTCATTACAGTACCTTAAGTGGTAGTTTGTTTTCTTATACTAACGGAGCTCATGAGGATTTCTGTTGAGTTTTGTGTTGTCAAGTTTTCAAGTTTTGGGTAAAGATTTGATGGATTATGGAATAAGGAGGGGCAAGAACCTAAGATTGGGGATTCCCAAGGCACCCCAAGGTAAATTCAAGGACAACAAAAAGCCTAAGCTTCGGGATGCCCCGGAAGGCATCCCCTCTTTCGTCTTCTTCCATCAGTAACTTTACTTGAGGCTATATTTTTATTCACCACATGATATGTGTTTTGCTTGGAGCGTCTTTTATGATTTGAGTCTTTGCTTTTTTAGTTTACCACAATCATCCTTTCTGTACACACCTTTTGGGAGAGACACACATGAATTGGAATTTATTAGAATACTCTATGTGCTTCACTTATATTTTTATTTACCACATGATATCTGTTTTGCTTGGAGCGTCAATTTATTTTATTAGGATTTGCTTGCTGTTTGAATAAAGTACTTAAGATCTGAAATTTTATTTATGAGAAGGAGTCTTCACATAGTTACATAATTATTCAATTACTCATTGTGCTTCGCTTATATCTTTTGGAGTAGTTTGTCGTTTGATCTAGTGCTTCACTTATATCTTTTAGATCATAGTGGTGGTTTTATTTTATAGAAATTATTGATCTCTCATGCTTCACTTATATTATTTTGAGAGTCCTTTAGAACAGCATGATAATTTGCTTTGGTTATAAAATTGGTCCTAATATGATAGGCATCCAATATGGGTATAATAAAAACTATCATAAAAAGTGCATTGAATACTATGAGAAGTTTGATACTTGATAATTGTTTTGAGATATGAGGATGGTGATATTAAAGTTGTGCTAGTTGAGTAGTTGTGAATTTGAGAAATACTTGTGTTGAGGATTGCAAGCCCCGTAGCATGCACATATGGTAACCGTTGTGTAACAAATTTGAAACATGAGGTGTTCTTTGATTGCCTTCCTTATGAGTGGTGGTCGGGGACGAGTGACGGTCTTTTCCTACCAATCTATCCCCCTAGGAGCATGCGCCTAATGCTTGGTTTTTGATGACTTATAGATTTTTGCAATAAGTATGTGAGTTCTTTATGACTAATGTTGAGTCCATGGATTATACGCACTCTCACCCTTCCATCATTGCTAGCCTCTTCGGTACCGTGCATTGCCCTTTCTCACCTTGAGAGTTGGTGCAAACTTCGCCGGTGCATCCAAACCCCGTGATATGATATGCTCTTTCACACATAAACCTCCTTATATCTTCCTCAAAACAGCCACCATACCTACCTATTATGGCATTTCCATAGCCATTCCGAGATATATATCCATGCAACTTTCCACCATTTCATTCATGACACGCTTCATCATTGTCATATTGCTTTGCATGATCATGTTGTGGACATCGTATTTGTGGCAAAGCCACCATGCATAATTTATCATACATGTCACTCTTGATTCATTTCCCTTCCCGGTACACCGCCGGAGGCATTCATATAGAGTCGTGTTTTGTTCTAGTATCGAGTTGTAATCATTGAGTTGTAAATAAATAGAAGTGTGATGATCATCATTAATAGAGCATTGTCCCAAAAAAGAGAAAGGCCAAAAAAGGCCCCAAAATAAAAAAATAAAAGGGACAATGCTAGTATCCTCTTTTTCCACACTTGTGCTTCAAAGTAGCACCATGATCTTTATGATAGAGAGACTCTTGTTTTGTCACTTTAATATACTAGTGGGAATTTTTCATTATAGAACTTGGCTTGTATATTCCAACAATGGGCTTCCTCAAATGCCCTAGGTCTTCGTGAGCAAGCAAGATGGATGCACACCCACTTAGTTTCTTTTGTTGAGCTTTCATACATTTATAGCTCTAGTGCATCCGTTGCATGGCAATCCCTACTCCTTGCATTGACATCAATTGATGGGCATCTCCCTAGCCCGTTGATTAGCCGCGTCGATGTGAGACTTTGTCCTTTTTTGTCTTCTCCACATAACCCCCATAATTATATTCTATTCCACCCATAGTGCTATATCCATGGCTCACGCTCATGTATTGCGTGAAATTTGAAACAAGTTTGAGATTACTAAAGTATGAAACAATTGCTTGGCTTGTCATCGGGGTTGTGCAAGATGAGAGCATTCTTGTGTGACGAAAATGGAGCATGAACAAACTATATGATTTTGTAGGGATGAACTTTCTTTTTCCATGTTAGTTTGAGAAGACATGATTGCTTAGTTAGTATGCTTGAAGTATTATTATTTTTATGTCAATATTAAACTTTTGTCTTGAATCTTTCAGATCTGAATATTCATGGCACAATAAAGAAAATTACATTGAGAATTATGCTAGGTAGCCTTCCACATCAAAAATTCTGTTTTTATCATTTCCCTACTCGAGGACGAGCAAGAATTAAGCTTGGGGATGCATGATACGTCTCCAACATATCTATAATTTTTTTTATTGTTCCATGCTATTATATTATCTGTTTTGGATGTTTAATGGGCTTGATTATACACTTGTATATTATTTTTGGGACTAACCTAATAACCAAAGGCCCAGTGCAAATTGTTGTTTTTTTCCTGTTTCAGTGTTTCACAGAAAAGGAATATCAAACGGAATCCAAACGGAATGAAACCTTCGGGAGAGTTATTTTTGGAACAAACGCGATCCAGGGGACTTGGAGTAGACGTCAATAAAGAAACAAGGTGGCCACGAGGCAGGGAAGCCCGCCTGCCCCCTTGGTGCACCCCCACCCTCGTCGGCCGCTCGCAGCTCCACCAACCTACTTCTTCCTCCTATATATATCCATATACCTCAAAAACATCCAGGAGCACCACGAAACCCTATTTCCACCACCGCAACCTTCTGTACCCAAGAGATCCCATCTTGGGGCCTTTTTCGGAGCTCCGCCGGAGGGGGAATCGATCACGGAGGGCTTCTACATCAACACCATAGCCTCTCCTATGATGTGTGAGTAGTTTACCATAGACCTTCGGGTCCATAGTTATTACCTAGATGGCTTCTTCTCTCTCTCTTTGGATATCAATACAAAGTTCTCCTCGATCTTCTTGGAGATCTATTTGATGTGTTTCTTTTTGCGATGTGTTTGTCGAGATCCGATGAATTGTGGGTTTATGATCAAGTTTATCTATGAACAATATTTGATTCTTCTATGAAATATTTTATGTTTGATTGGTTATATTTGCAAGTCTCTTCGAATTATCAGTTTGGTTTGGCCTACTAGATTGAGCTTTCTTGCAATGGGAGAAGTGCTTAGCTTTGGGTTCAATCCCTTTCCTAGTGACAGCAGGGGCAGCAAGGCACGTGTTGCCATCGAGGATAAAAAGATGGGGTTTATATCATATTGCTTGAGTTTATCCCTCTACATCATGTCATCTTGCCTAATGCATTACTCTGTTCTTATGAACTTAATACTCTAGATGCATGCTGGATAGCGGTCGAAATGTGGGGTAATAGTAGTAGATGCAAAATCGTTTCGATCTACTTGTCGCGGACATGATGCCTATATACATGATCATGCCTAGATATTCCCATAATTATGCTATCTTGAGAGAATCCACTAGTGAAACCTATGGCCCCCCGGGTCTATCCTTTATCATATAAGTTTCCAATCTATTTTACTTTGAAATCTTTATTTTCCTATCTATATCATAAAAATACCAAAAATATTTATCTTATTATCTCTATGAGATCTCACTCTCGTAAGTGGCCATGAAGGGATTGAAAACCCCTTTATTGCGTTGGTTGTGAGGTTCTTATTTGTTTGTGTAGGTACAAGGGACTTGCGTGTAGTCTGCTACTAGATTGATACCTTGGTTATCAAAAACGGAGGGAAATACTTACGCTACTTTGCTGCATCACCCTTTCCTCTTCAAGGGAAAAACAACGCAGTGCTCAAGAGGTAGCATGGCTTCTCTCGAGAAAAATAGCAAATCGGTGGGTGAACAAATTACTGTTGGGCAATTGATAGAACCTCAAATAATTATGATGATCTCCAGGCAATGATCATTACATAGGCATCACGTCCAAGATTAGTAGACCGACTCCTGCCTGCAGCTACTACTATTACTCCACACATCGACCACTATCCAACATGCATCTAGTGTATTAAGTTCATGGAAAAACGAAGTGATGCAATAAGAACGATGACATGACGTAGACAAGATCTATTTATCTATGGCGGTAGATATAGATCCCATCTTTTTATCCTTAGTAGCAACAATACATACGTGTCGGTTCCCTTTCTATCACTAGGATCAAGCACCGTAAGATTGAACCCACTACCGGGAACCTCTTCCCGTTGCAAGATAAATAGATAAAGTTGGTCAAACAAAAACCAAATATCAGAGAAGAAATACGAGGCTATAAGAGATCATGCATAAAATAGATCAAAGAAACTCAAATACTTTCATGTATATAAAAAGATAGATCTGATCATAAACTCAAAGTTCATCGACCCCAACAAACACACCGCAAAAGAGTTACATCATATGGTTCTCCAAGAGACCATTGTATTGAGAATCAAGAGAGAGAGATGAAGCCATCTAGCTACTAACTACGGACCCGAAGGTCTACAAAGAACTACTCACGCATCATCGGAGAGGCACCAATGGAAGTGGTGAACCCCTCCGTTATGGTGTCTAGATTGGATCTGGTGGTCCTGGACTCTGCGGCGGCTGGATGAATATTTCATCGACTCCCCTTGGGTTCTGGAATATTGGGGTATTTATAGAGCAAAGAGGCGGTCCGGGGGGCACCCGAGGTGGGCACAACCCACCAGGGAGCACCTGGGCCTCCTGGCGCGCCCTGGTGGGTTGTCCCCTCCTTGGAAATCCCCCCAGGTGCAACCAGGGATCAATGTCTTCCTTCTGGTCCATAAAAAGTCTCCGTAAAGTTTCGTGGAATTTGGACTCCGTTTGATATTGATTTTCTGCGATGTAAAAAACATGGAAAAATAGCAACTGGCACTTGGCACTTTGTCAATAGGTTAGTACCAAAAAATGATATAAAATGACTATAAAATGATTATAAAGCATCCAAGATTGATAATAAAATAGCATGGAACAATAAAAAATTATAGATACGTTGGAGACGTATCATCATCCCCAAGCTTAACTCCTACTCGTCCTCGAGTAGGTAAGTGATAAAAACAGAATTTTTGATGTGGAGTGTTGTTCATCATGTCATATCATATTCTTTTCTTTATAGCATGGACATTTGGAATTTTATGTGATTCAAAGCAATAGTTGTTTTGACACAATACTTTAGATACTCAAGCAGATCAACAAGCAACCATGTCTTTCAAAATATCGGTGTTAAAATAAGTTATCCCTAGCCCATCATGCTCAAACATTGATCCATTCATGAAACACACTCGAATATTAACTACACCCAATACTTAAGCATGATCATATTGCCTCCTAGTTGGTACTTTTGTAAGAGAAGATGGAGACTCAAAATAAAAAATGCATAAAGTAAAAGAAAGGCCCTTCGCAGAGGGAAGTAGGGATTTGTAGAGGTTCCAGAGCTCAAAGCGAAAAACTTAGAGATAAAAAAAATTTGGGAGGTGTATACATCCCACCAACGAAAACGACTTAGAGTTCCCAATACTTTCCACGCATAGATATATCATAGGCGGTTCCCAAACAGAAAATAAAGTTTATTCCTTTTTCCACCATAACTTTCACTTTTCATGGCTAACCGTATCCACTGGTGTCCTCCATACCAACACTTGCCAATGAATTTATTATTTGACAACATAAAGTAAATTCATTTGTTTTTGCATTTTGGGATTGGGCATCCCTAATACCTTTGCCTTACTCTCGTGCAATGACAAGTGAATAAACACTCATCTTGAGAATAACACATCTAGCATGGAAAATATTAGCCACCCCTCACTGCTCCGCGAGCGAAACAAGAACACAAAAGAGAAGTTTATTTTGAAAATTAGAGATGGCACATGGAAATTTGCTTAGAACGGCAAAAGAATACAGCATATAGGTAGATATAGTGGACTCATGTGGCTAAACTAGTTTAAAGGATTTTGGATGCACAAGTAGAGGTCATACTTAGTGCAAAATGAAGGCTAGCAAAAGATTGGGAAGCGACCAACCAAGAAACGAATAATCTCATAAGCAAGCATTAGGCATAATTAACACCAAATAATGCACCATAAGTAGGATATAATTTCATTGCATGATTATTGACTTTCGTGCATGCATAGGGAATCACAAACCTTAACACCAATATTCTTACTAAAGCATACTTACTCATCAATATGACTCACATATCACATCATCATATCTCAAAACTATTACTAAGAATCAATTTTATTTTGCGCAATGATCTTCATGACATTTTTTCTCTTTTGTTTATCCTTCTAGGATATCTATCACTTTAGGACTAATTCTCATGTGTTGCTTTTCATAAGCTCAAACAAATATAAGTGAAGATCATGAGCATAACAAATTTTCTTTCTCTCAAAATAATTTAAGTGAAGCAAGAGAGAATTTCTTCAAAATTTTACTAGCTTTCAAATAAATCTAAGTGAAGCAAGAGAGCATTTCTTCAAAAATAACAAAGCACACCGTGCTCAAAAAGAGATAAGTGAAGCACTAGAGCAAGTCTGTTGCTCATAAAAAATTTAAGTGAAGCATAGAGAGCAATTCTAACAAGTCAAGGTATAATTTTGGCTCTCTCAAATAGGTGTGCCCAGCAATGATTGATGACTTAAAACACAAAATAAACAAGCACAGACTCATATCATACAAGCCGCTCCAAGCAAAACACATATCATGTGACGAATAAAAATATAGTCTCGAGTAAAATACCGGTAGTTATTGGAAGAAAGCAGGGATGCCACTCGGGGGCATCCCCAAGCTTAGTTGATTGCTCATTCTTGGATAATAGCTTGGTATGCTGAGGCATCCCCAAGCTTAGGCTCTTACATCCTTCCTTCATCCATCGTAAGATAACCCAAAACTTGAAAACTTCGATCACACAAAACTTAACAAAGCCTTCGTGAGATCCGTTAGTATAAGAATAACAAATCACTACTATAAGTGCTATATCAAACCAATTCATATCTTGTTTTTGTATTATATCTACTGTATTACAAATTTTCTATGGAAACAGCTCATCAAAGAAAACCATAGAGCCATCAAAATAAGCACACAACACAAAGAAAACAGAATCTGTCAAAACATAACGGCCTGTAGCAATCTGACTATTTCGAATACTTCTGCAACACAAAAAACTCTGAAAATTAGGACGTCCTAAGAAATTTGTATATTGATCTACTGCAAGTGGAATGGGTATTTTATCGCTCTTTGCTAAAAAACGAAAATTAATTCCGGGAGCGTAAAAGTTCCTGTTTTTCAGCAAGATCAAACAACTATCACCAAAGAAGATCCTAAAGGCTTTACTTGGCACAAACACTAATTAAAACATAAAAAAATCATAACAGTAGCATAATTGTTAGGTACTCACAAACAGGAAGAAAAAAGCAAAAATAAATTTTATTCATTGGGTTGCCTCCCAACAAGCGCTATAGTTTTACGCCCTTAGCTAGGCATAAAGCAAGGATCTAAGTTTTGTCATCCTTCTTCTTGACTTTCATAGAGGTATTTTCATCATGAGGCTTTGTGAACACAACATAAAACATGTTATCCATAGAGGCCTTTGCAATCCTAAGTTGGTTTTCATCATACCCCTTTTGATTTCCCGCAACAATCCAAGAGTAATGTTGATTAACATTATTGAAAACTTGTTGGAATATATCTAGAACGGGGACTTCCTTTTTAAGATTCACATCAAAGATTTTATTACCCCCCAGCAAGTGTTTTAAAGGATAATCACTATTGTAGAGAATTTCATCTATCACAGGTTTTTCATGATTCATACCATAAAAATCAAAGATTTCCCTAGCTTCCCGTATTATGTAATCAAACTCATTCATAAGAACAAGAGTGGCCAACCTTTTGGCTCTAGGGTTTTTTATAACGGGGAGATCAAAAAAATCTTTGCAAGGTAGGATGGGTACGAATAAATTTACTTTCAAGTTTCAGAACTAGTGCTGAAATAGCATCTGCATAAGATGTAGTAGTTTTAAGTATAGGAGCATCATCAAGACTTGATTCCCAATACAATTGAAAAATTCTTGGATACGTTCTTTTCCCATAACGTTCCCTTGCCCCAAGATAAAAGTTTTAGCATCCAGATTTCCTATACGTCCTATCTTAGGAGTAAGGCCATCATCTGTTGGTGCCATACCGAAATCACTCATGATTGCAAGCAAAGGATAGATCTAACGAGAAAATGGCAAACGGAAAAGAGGGGTGAATAAAACGGAAAATTTTTGTGAAGTGGGGGAGAGGAAAATGAGAGGTAAATGAAAAATAATGTAAATTGCGAGGAGATGAGATTTGTGATTAGAAACCTGGTTATGATGAAGATCCTCCCCGACAATGGCACCAGAAATTCCTTTTGATGTTGCTTGAAGCTACGTTGGTTTTTTCCCCAAAGAGGAAGGGATGATGCAGCACAGCGGCGGTAGGTATTTCCCTCGGATATGTAACCAAGGTTATCGAACCAGTAGGAGAAGAAAGCAACACAACGTAAATAGCCCCGGCACACAAATAACAACCACTCGCAACCCGATGTGTTAAAGGGGTTGTCAATCCCTTTCGGGTAAAGGCGCCAGAAATGGCGTGTGGACAGGAGAAAGTTGTAAATATTGATAGATCGAACGCCAAATAAAATAAATTGCAGCAAGGTATTTTTGGGTTTTTGGTTTAATAGATCTGAAAATAAAAGCAAATAAAAATATATCGCAAAGGCAAATAATATGAGAAAGAGACCCGGGGGCCGTAGGTTTCACTAGTGGCTTCTCTCGAGAAAAATAGCAAAGTGGTGGGTGAACAAATTATTGTTGGGCAATTGATAGAACCTCAAATAATTATGATGATATCCAGGCAATGATCATTACATAGGAATCACGTTCAAGATTAGTAGACCGACTCCTGCTTGCATCTACTACTATTACTCCACACATCGACTGCTATCTAGCATGCATCTAGTGTATTAAGTTCATGGGAAAATGGAGTAATGCAAGAAGAACAATGACATGATGTAGAAGAGATCCTTTTATCTATGGCGGTAGATATAGGTCCCGTCTTTTTATCCTTAGTGGCAATGATACATACGTGTCGGTTCCCTTTCTATCACTGGGATCAAGCACCGTAAGATCAAACCCACTATCGGGCACCTCTTCCCATTGCAAGATAAATAGATCAAGTTGGCCAAACAAAACCCAAATATTGGAGAAGAAATACGAGGCTATAAGAGATCATGCATAAAAGAGATCAAAGAAACTCAAATACTTTCATGGATATAAAAAGATAGATCTGATCATAAACTCAATGTTCATCGATCCCAACAAACACACCGCAAAAGAGTTACATCATATGGATCCCCAAGAGACCATTGTATTGAGAATCAAGAGAGAGATGAAGCCATCTAGCTAGTAACTACGGACCCGAAGGTCTACAAAGAACTACTCACACATCATCAGAGAGGCACCAATGGAAGTGGTGAACTCCTCCATGATGGTGTCTAAATTGGATCTGGTGGTTCTGGACTCTGCGGTGGCTGGATGAATATTTCGTCGACTCCCCTAGGGTTTCTGGAATATTGAGGAATTTATAGAGCAAAGAGGTAGTCCGAGGGGCACCCGAGGTGGGCACAACCCACAAGGGCATGCTTGGGCCTCCTGGCGCGCCCTGGTGGGTTGTCCCCTCCTCGGGACTCCCCCAGGTGCAACCAGGGCCCCATGTCTTCCTTCTAGTCCGTAAAAAATTTCTGTAATGTTTCGTGCCATTTGGAATCCATTTGATATAGATTTTCTGTGATTTAAAAAACATGGAAAAAAACAGCAACTGGCACTTGGCACTATGTCAATAGGTTAGTACCAAAAAATGATATAAAATGACTATAAACATCCAAGATTGATAATAAAACAGAATGGAACAATAAAAAATTATAGATACGTTGGAGATGTATCAGTCACCCCTCCTAAAAAGCGGAAACGGTAGCGGCATTGCCCACAACAGGCATGCAACGCTACCGTCGCTTTCGCGGACTAGGAGGAGGTGTCTTCTTCAGCGCTGGCCCCCGGCTCTGCTACGAAGGGGGCTCGAGCCGCGCCGTGCCCCACCTTTGCAGGCAGGAAGGCGCGCCTCTCGTCGACATCGGCCCGAAGACCTCCGGAAGGGGCAGTGCTAGGATTACCAATGTTCTCCAGCCCTGCCTCCCGGCGGAGCTTCGAAGATACCAAAATACTCGCCACGCCAAGGACCAGGCTCACTCCCCAAGCATCAGCACCGGCATGAGGCAACAAATTCCCTGAGCCAAAGCCCGGGGGCTGGCCCCAGGCTTCCTTCTCCAACATGGCCAGCAGAGAACAAGGGAAGAAGAAGGAGAACGCAAAGGTGGATGGCTCTGCCCTCCTCCATCCCTCCCTTTTTATAGGCCGGGTGTGGAAGGGCAGCTACTCCATCCACGGATGATCACCACCCTCCTCCACCAATTCAAGATGGGCGGGCCCTTTCCAAGGTACTCTCCTGTGCCACGCGCCTCCATTACCTACCCCGCACGATGCATTCAGCATACGTGGCTAAGTATAAGAGCGCGATGTGAGAAGAGTAAATTGGCAGTTTCTACCCCGTGCATTAAAGTCATTCACGGGCCGCCTGTCGGTGCACAAATGGAGGGGTCCTATTTTGTACCCCTTTACTTGTGCGCAGGCAGTTGGAGCCGCGCATACGGTCACACCTAGCGGGGCAGAGGAAGGAAGCAAATCCACAAGACAACCAGAGCAAGGCCAAGCCAGAAACACGAAGAGAAGAGGGGCGAGGTGAACTCCCCCGGCAAGGCCCTTTCCGGGGCGGCCTCCACAGCCCCGGCAAGAACCTTGCCGGGGCAACTTGCCCAACAACAGTAGAGCCGCCACCCTTGAGCCCAAGAGTTCCAACACCATCAACCACTTTCGAACCGAGGCTCAGGAGGCACCTCCATGGTGGCCTGCAGATCTTTGTGAAGACCAAGAACATGTAGGACTAGATGATAACCAAAAGACAATGATCCTCGGCAAGATCCTTGCCGAGGATACTCATGAGACCCCCTCGGCAAGACCCTTGTCGGGGATGTCCACGACGCCACGACAAGACCGTTGCCGAGGCCCTGGCAAGACCCTTGCCGACGACATCCACGGGGCCGCAGCCACGCCCACATCTGCCAAGACTCCACCACCGTTTCCATGCAGCTGCCAGCCCACCAGCTAGGCGAGCACGTGCATGGCGACATGCAGCCTCTAGGCCAATTCAGCAAGCACTTGCGTGGTGGCATGCAGATCTTCGTGAAGACTCTGCCACCGCACCAACTCTGCAGCCAGCCAGCCAGCCAGCCAGCGTGGCGCTACACGCCTTGTCAGTTCGGATGCGCGTCGAAGCCAGGCGAGGCGACGACAGCTGGGACGGGCTTCCTTGCCATCCCCGATAAAGCAATAATGGCACATCGGCAACGCATTAAATGCGTTTGTCCTACAGTGCTAGGATATAGACTCGACTACTGTATAGCTTTCCACATCCTCTGTGCCACTGTGGCAGCCCCTTTGACTATAAAAGGAGGCTCGCGGTGTACTGAGGTAGGATTCGGATTTTTTGGACCCTGCACACTTTGTAGCTAGTCCAAGAACACCAGATAAACATAAACCAGCAGGAGTAGGGTACTACGCATTGCTTGCGGCCCGAACCTGGATAATCCGCCTACGTTGATCTCTCAATCCCGCTCTTTCCATAGCCCCGCGCCCGCTAACCGTAGCAAAAGGGATTCCTCGTGATCCCGTAGGTGTTGTTTCCCCCGACATCTTTGGCGCGCTAGGTAAGGGGCACAAGCTGTGAAAATCCAGTTTGAAGGTTAGCACACTGACTTCATCATCACCATTTCCGCCAAGAGAAAGGGGATCACAGTGATCAGCTCGTCCGGGGCCGGCCCGTCCGCGCCAGCGCTAGCAGGCGGCCGGGTACCCACGGATGGGGCCGGAGACGTGGCCCGCGAGCATCCACGACATTCTAGGAATCGGAGCCAGGCGAGCGGCATCGTCCGAATCCGAGACGACGAGCCACGCGTCGTTGGGTCCGGGGCGGGGCCGTGCTACCCATAGGCGGCGCAGCAGCCTCTACGGCACCCAGTTGGCACCCACACCGCGCCCTTCCTAGGCCGCGCGCGATGAGCAACACCACGATGCCGGAGCCCCCGGGCACCGCCGAGGAACGAGCGCTATGCACCACTCGCAGGACGAACCAGGCTGGCGTGCGCGCTCACACGCCAGTGCAGGCGGTGTGCGACCGCGAGACCGTGACAGAGCCCCTTCTAACCCGGTTAGAAGTCGGAGCGCATCATGGTCTACGCAGATCTCGCCACCACCTACGCTAGCAGAAGCGCTGGCGCATGTGCAGCTGCTCCTTGACTTCCCCCTGCTGTGGAGGAGCTCGACGAGTGGAGAGCCACCATCTGAAGCCTTGCCAGCTTCGCCAACAAAGACGAGCCGCTCCCGGTGGGACCCTCGCACCGGCGTCCTGACAAGCTGGTGCATGCCGGTGGTGGGGGGACCAGAGATGCTGCAACCACGGTGCACTCCCCCCCCCCCCCCCCCGCCCCCCCCCCCCCCCCCCGCGCGGCCGCGACAAGAGCCACCGACCCGTCGACCCAACATCGGTGACAACATTTCCACAGCATCGTCTGACCCGTGAACCTGACGCGACCAACATCAAGTCCTTCGGCAACGGGCCCAGGAAGACGCTCGAACTACCATCGAACGACGACGGGAGATGCACCATTAGTCAGATCGGCGTGCGGGGCCTACTATGGACCACCCGGCGCCAGGAGGCCCCGGCAACCTGCCTTACGAGGTGGGTTGTCCAGCCTTTACGCAAGAGCTGCGACAGTTCTAGTGGCCCTCCCACCGCACGTTCAAGCCCGATGTTGGCGAGAAGTACAACGGCAAGACCCACCCGTCGGAGTTCCTCAGCATCTACACCATCACGATGCAAGCTGCTGGAGCTCGCGACGACAAGGTCCTTGCCAATTACTTCCCGTTGGCACTCAAACCCAACATCATGTCGTGGTTGATGCACTTGCCCGTGGATTCCATTTCTCTTGGTCGGATTTGTGTCACAAGTTTGTTGGCGCCTTCACTGGAGGCCACCAAGCTCATGGCCAGGAAAGCAATTTGCACATCATCCCCCCGAAAGAAGGAGAAAACCTGCGCAAGTACATACAGAGGTTCAACCGGGTGGAGTACAACATCCCAGATGTTCATCCCGCCACAGTTATCAGCGCATTCCATTAGAATGTGCGCAACCGCAAGATGCGTGAAGAGTTGGCGATGAACAAGGTCAAGGATGTGGCCGAACTTTATGTTCTGGCCGATAGATGTGCTCGAGCTAAAGAGGGGAGGAAGTACCCCGGTGAGGACGCCTGTGCGGAAACTGACTCCACAGACGAAGACACCGCCGCCCCGACAAAGAAGGGCCAGCGCCACAACAGGAAGTGCAAGGGCAAGACTGTGCTTGCCGTTGAGGGATCTGGCGAGCTCGACGCTGCCAAAAAGGCCAAGGCTGACGACCCCGGCAAGGAGGTTGCAGGGTGTGCCGCCTGCTTGGCCCTGGCGGCCGCTGGCAAGCCAGGAGGCTCCGACAAGCAGTACTGCAAGATCAACTGCAACAAGGGCCATGACCTCCAGAACTGCCGACAAGTTGAGCTTCTTGCTGAAAAGTAGAAGGCTAAATATGAAAGGCGAGACAAGGAGAAGGATCAGGATGGTGCTGACGGATCCAACAAGAAGCGTGGCGGCCAAGTGGGTCGATGCGGGAAAGATAACCAACAAGAGAGGCCCGCTCGGGGCCGCGACAAGAAAGAGGAAGATGATGATCATGACGAGGACGACGAGTCTGGCGAGAACAAGTTCCAAAAGGCTACAGAGGCCATGTGCGTCGACGGTGGCGCCTCGTTGCACACCTCACACCGCCAGCTGAAGCAGTAGGCGCGCGAGGTCGCTGCGGTAGAGCTGTCGTTCGATGCCATAAGCCCCTGAAGTGGTCCCGCACGCCCATCGTTTTAGACACCGAGGATCACCCTGATCGCACAACTGCGGTCGGGTGTTTGCCGTTGTTCGTCTCGCCAACAATATGCAACCTCAAGGTGACCGGTGGGGCCGGTCTGAATTTGATCTCGCCCGTTGTGATCAAGAAGCTGCAGATTCCTGATGGAGACCTCGAAGAGACGGGAATGTTTCAAGAGGTCAACCCGGGAAGGAGCCAGCCTAAAGGTAAAATCATGCTGCCCGTTACATTTGGAGGTGAGCTGAACTATAGGATGGAGAAGATCGCCTTCGATGTCGCTGAGATCCCCTTGCCATACAATGGGATCTTTGGCCGCCCAGCGTTGGCCAAGTTCATGGCGGCGTCCCACTATGCCCACAACACGTTAAAGATGTCGGGGCCGCTGACCATCATCACCGTCCCCTCCGACAAGAAAGATGCGCTCATCTGAGCCGACAAACTTTATCGAGAGGCAGTTGCAACAACTGCCGTGAAGACACTTGCCCCTTCCACTGAAGCTCCAAGGAGGAAGAAGGCTGGCAAGACCCCTTCCGGCAAGATCTCCTCCGGCGAGACCTCTGGCACCCACTCCGGCAAGCGCACCTCTTCGGAGTGCTGTGCTCCCGTTGAGAACGTGCCAGAGAGCTCCACCGGCAAGAGCAAGGAGTCCAAGGCTGCACCACCAGAAACCAAGAAGGTGTCCACCAAGGAGGACGACACGGGCAGGGCTTTCACCATAAGACCCACCCTCGACAGCAAATAGGAAAGCGCGCTCGTCACCTTCCTGCGGGCGAATGTCGATGTGTGTGCATGGCAAGCATCCGACATCCCCGACGTTCACAGGGAGGTGATTGAGCACCATCTTGTTGTTTGTCCTCATGCGCGGCCCGTCAAGCAAAAGGTCAGGAAGCAAGCTTTAGAGCGACAAGAGTTCATCATAGAAGAGATCAGGAAGTTGGAGGCGACGGGCCTGGTTAGAGGAGTACTCCACCCCACGTGGTTGGCCAATCCGGTGGTGGTGCGTAAGGCAAATGGGAAGTGGAGGATGTGTATTGACTACACAGACATCAATAAAGCTTGTCCGAAGGATCCTTTCCCCCTGCCACACGTCGACCAAATTGTAGACTCCACTGCCCGGTGTGACCTGCTATCATTCCTCGATGCCTATTCAGGATACCACCAGATCTTCATGATGAAATAAGACGAAGAGAAGACCACGTTCATCACCCCATGTGGTACGTACTGTTTTGTATGGATGCCTTTTGGGTTGAAGAGCGCCGGTTCGACATTTGCCCGAGCATTCCAAATTGGTAACATGGAAGCCTATATGGATGATATAGTGGTCAAAACCAAGGTCAGGGACACGCTCGTACAAGACCTAGAAGAAACATTTGCAAATCTGCGTAAGATCAACCTCAAGCTCAACCCAGAGAAGTGTGTGTTTGGTGTCCCGTCCAGCAAACTTCTTAGGTTCTTTGTGTCTTAGCGTGGAAGTGAAGCAAATCCCGATAAGATCAAGGCGATCGAGCAGATTGAAGCACCGAAGCGAGTCAAAGACGTCCGTAGGCTCACCGGATGCATTGCCTCCCTGAGTAGATTCATCTCCAAATCTGCTGAGCGTGCCCTCCCCTTTTTCAAAATTTTGAAAAAGACGGGTCCAATAAAGTGGCTCCGGAGGCAGAGGCTGCACTGCAAGATTTGAAGGGGTGTCTCTCCTCCACGCCGATACTAGTCGCGGCCAAACCGCAAGAGCCATTGCTGCTATACTTGGCAGCAACGAATCAAGTGGTCAGTGCTGCACTGGTGGCGCAGAGGGAACTTGAGGAAGAGGCAGCAGTAGCAGCAGAGCCATCGGGTGGCGAGCCGGGGCCCTCCCCGGCAGAGTCTGATGCTAGCAAGGCAGAACCCCCGGCAAGACCCGATCCCGGCAAGGCGGAGTCTGGGCAGATGAGCAAAGTAGGACAGAAGAAGAAGATGGTGCAGCACCTAGACTATTTTGTCAGTTCCCTCTTGCAGGGGCTAGGTCAAGATATTCTGGTATGCAGAAGCTAATTTTTAGCCTCCTCGTGGCCTCAAGAAAGCTGCGCCACTATTTCCAAGCACATGAGATCACCGTCGTCACGCACCTCCCGTTGCAATGAATCTTGCACAATGCAGATGCAATTGGGAGGATTGTGGAGTGGGCGTTGGAGCTGTCGAGCTTTGGCCTCAAGTTTGAAAGTACTTCAACAAGCAAGAGTCGAGCCCTGGTGGAGTTCATAGCAGAATGGACCGCAACACCCGATGAGGAGATTCAAGAGACCACCCTCCCCGGCAAGGAGACGAGCAGTGAGTGGATTATGTACTTTGATGGATCTTTCTCACTCCAAGGTGCTGGTGCCGACGTATTTCTGGTCGCACCCACCGGAGAGCGCCTCAAGTACGTAATCCCGATGCACTTTCCCCAGGAAAAATCAACGAACAACAGAGCGGAGTATGAGGGGTTGTTGGCTGGTCTCAGGATCACAGCAGATCTTGGAATCAGAAAGCTCATCGTCAGAGGTGATCCGCAACTCGTCGTCAAGCAAGTAAAGAAGGACTACCAGAGCCTGTTGATGGAGGCCTATGTGGATGAAGTGAGGAAGTTGGAAGAGCGCTTTGACGTATTGCAAGCAGAGCATGTTCCCCAAGCGGAGAATGGCATTGCTGACGACCTGTCAAAGCATGATGCCCTCAAGTTGCCTGTGGAACCAGGTACCTTTGTGCTTCAGTTAACTCCTGTTGGGGAACGTTGCAGAAAACAAAAATTTTCTTACTCGTTTCACCAAGATCCATCTAGGAGTTCATCTAGCAACGAGCCATCGGATGCATCTACATACCTTTGTAGATGGCGTGCGGAAGCGTTCAAAGAACGGTGATGATGTAGTCGTACACGACGTGATCCAAATCACCGATGACCAAGCGCCGAACGGACGGCACCTCCGCGTTCAACACACGTACGGGACGGGAGACGTCTCCTCCTTCTTGATCCAGCAAGGGAGAAGGAGAGGTTGATGAAGATCCAGCAGCACGACGGCGTGGTGGTGGATGCAGGGCGTCACAGTAGCAGGGCTTCGCCTATACTACGCGACAGAGACGTAACAGGGAGAGAGGGAGGCGCCAGGGGCTGGTGTATGAAGTCCCTCCTCTCCCCCACTATATATAGGGGTGCCAGGGGGGCGCCGGCCCTAGTAGATGGCATCTACTAGGGGGGGCGGCGGCCTAGGGTGGGGGGGCTTGCCCCCAAGCAAGGGGGCGCCCCCCTTTAGGGTTTCCCCCAACCCTAGCCGCATGGGCCCTTGGGGTGGCGCCCCAGCCCACTATGGGCTGGGTTCCCTCCCACTTCAGCCCATGGGGCCCCCCGGGATAGGTGGCCCCACCCGGTGGACCCCCGGGACCCTTCCGGTGGTCCCGGTACAATACCGATGACCCCGAAACTTGTCCCGATGGCCGAAACAACACTTCCTATATATAATTCTTTACCTCCGGACTATTCCGGAACTCCTCGTGACGTCCGGGATCTCATCCGGGACTCCGAACAACATTCGGGTTACTGCATATACATATCTTCACAACCCTAGCGTCACCGAACCTTAAGTGTGTAGACCCTACGGGTTCGGGAGACAAGCAGACATGACCGAGACGACTCTCCGGTCAATAACCAACAGCGGGATCTGGATACCCATGTTGGCTCCCACATGCTCCACGATGATCTCATCGGATGAACCACGATGTCGAGGATTCAATCAACCCCGTATGCAATTCCCTTTGTCAATCGATATGTTACTTGCCTGAGATTCGATCGTCGGTATCCCAATACCTCGTTCAATCTCGTTACCGGCAAGTCACTTTACTCGTACCGTAATGCATGATCCTGTGACCAGACACTTGGTCACTTTGAGCTCATTATGATGATGCATTACCGAGTGGGCCCGGTGATACCTCTCCGTCATACGGAGTGACAAATCCCAGTCTTGATCCATGTTAACCCAACAGACACTTTCGGAGATACCCGTAGTCTACCTTTATAGTCACCCAGTTACGTTGTGACGTTTGGTATACCCAAAGCACTCCTACGGTATCTGGGAGCTACACGATCTCATGGTCTAAGGAAAAGATACTTTGACATTGGAAAACTCTAGCAAACGAACTATATGATCTTGTGCTATGTTTAGGATTGGGTCTTGTCCATCACATCATTCTCCTAATGATGTGATCTCGTTATCAATGACATCCAATGTCCATAGTCAGGAAACCATGACTATCTGTTGATCAACGAGCTAGTCAACTAGAGGCTTACTAGGGACATGTTGGTGTCTGCTATTCACACATGTATTACGATTTCCGGATAACACAATTATAGCATGAATAAAGACAATTATCATGAACAAGGAAATATAATAATAATGCTTTTATTATTGCCTCTAGGGCATATTTCCAACAGTCTCCCACTTGCACTAGAGTCAATAATCTAGTTACATTGTGATGAATCGAACACCCATGGAATTCTGGTGTTGATCATGTTTTGCCCTAGGGAGAGGTTTAGTCAACGGATCTGCTACATTCAGGTCCGTATGTACTTTACAAATCTCTATGTCTCCATCTTGAACACACGAATGGAGTTGAAGCGACGCTTGATGTGCCTTGTCTTCTTGTGAAACCTGGGCTCCTTGGCAAGTGCAATAGCTCCAGTGTTGTCACAAAAGAGTTTGATTGGCCCCGACGCATTGGGTATGACTCCTAGGTCGGTGATGAACTCCTTCACCCATATTGCTTCATGTGCTGCCTCCGAGGCTGCCATGTACTCCGCTTCACATGTAGATCCCGCCACGACGCTCTGCTTGCAGCTGCACCAGCTCACTGCTCCACCATTCAACATATACACGTATCCGGTTTGTGACTTAGAGTCATCCAGATCTGTGTCGAAGCTAGCGTCGACGTAACCCTTTACGACGAGCTCTTCGTCACCTCCATAAACGAGAAACATTTCCTTAGTCCTTTTCAGGTACTTCAGGATATTCTTGACCGCTGTCCAGTGTTCCTTGCCGGGATTACTTTGGTATCTGCCTACCAAACTAAGTGTGAAGTGTGCCAGTTCCATTCAAAGAAGCTTCATCAACCTGCCCAAGCTCCTCAGACAATCCCTCTTTCCTAGCCATTTTTGGTCTGGGGGCTCGACATATTGGGCCCCTTTCGCCGTGCTGTTGGGGGCTTTGAGTACTTGTACGTCGTGATCAACAAGTTCACAAAGTGGCCGGAAGTGGAGCCAGTGAGAAAGGTAACAACACAGTCAACCGTCAAGTTCTTCAAGGGACTAGTCTGCCGTTTCGGTGTGCCGAACAGAGTCATCACCGACAACGGCACGCAGTTCACGAGCCGCACCTTCATGCAGTACATTCAAGACCTCGGCAGCAAGGTCTGTTTTGCTTCTGTTGCCCATCCCAGAAGTAACGGCCAGGCTGAGAGGGCGAATGCGGAAGTGCTGCGGATCCTCAAGACCAGAACTTTTGACAAGATGCACAAAGTGCGGAAGGCGCTGGATTGATGAGTTGCCAATGGTTCTTTGGTCAATCAGGATGACACCAAATCGAGCCATTGGCCAGACACCCTTTGCCCTGGTATACGGGGTAGAAGCAGTTCTCCCCACTGAACTCATATACGGGTCACCTCGAGTGCTCGCTTATGATGAGCTTGAGCAAGAGCAGTTGCACCAAGATGATGTGACGCTCCTTGAGGAAGATCGTCTTCGGGCTGCTACGCGGGCCGCTCGCTATCAGCAAGCCTTGCGCCGCTATCATAGCTGCAAGGTTCATGCCCGAAGCCTTGAGGAAGGCGACCTTGTTCTTCGGCGGATCCAATCCCCCAAGAATCCAAACAAGTTTAGGCCAAAGTGGGAAGGCCCTTATCGGGTAATACGAGTCACCGGGCCTGGTGCAATCCGCCTCGAGACCGAAGATGGCATCCCGGTGAGCAACTCCTGGAATATTGAACATCTTCGCAAGTTTTACCCCTAAGGCGCGGTTGCCAGGAGCCTCAGCAACCCCCGTTTCGTACTAGCCTTGCCGCCAAGGCATGTAACCCTATGTACAGAGCCAGACGCAGACCCTGTGCACAGTCAGGGAAAAGGAATCCCTTAGTATGTATAGTTTCCTGTCGATTTCCATGTTTATGTATATACATATATGCATGCTTGTCCAGGGTACTGTACTGCTTTTTGATTCCAGTAAAAGTTAGTGAACCACCGAGGTTCCATGCTTTTGCCCTCTCTTCTTTGCAGCTATGGCAAGGACGCGCGATCCTGCCAAGGACCCAGCTCCGGCAAGAAGTTGAGAAAACCGCCGGCACAGCGATCCACGGAAAACCAAACTAATAAAGTTAACCTCTTGCCCATTCGTATTCGTAACCTGTGACTTGTGCATTAGAAAACCTCACCACTCTTCTTTAAGGACTCGGGGGCTCCCATTTCCGACTCGAATGCTACTTCGGTCAGAGTGGTCGTAGTGACCCTTGTCAAAAAGAGGTGGACGGGGGGCTGGGCCCTTTGTCTGTAACCCGACAGATGTGATTCTCCGGCAGGCACAAGGGGCACCGGCAAGGTGGCTTGCTAGAAGGACTCATTTATTTACACTAAGGAGGCATTTCGCCTCCACACGAACATACACGTGCACGAGCTACCGGCAGGGCTAGACTTTTTCATTAATATGTTGATGCGAGCACAAAGGTTACATGATACAAGCATGGGCTCAAGAGATTATATTATATAGAAATTAAGATTTGGCAAGTGCCTACAATTTAAAAAGAAAGATAGGTTCCCCGTGATCTCCGTTCTTGCCCCTTTCCTCCTAGGTGCGGCAGGTGAAGGCAAAAAGGAAGCGGCGGCGAACGCGCCGATGGAGAGCTTGACGAGGAAGACCCTCGGTAGGGCGCGGAGCCGAGGGAGGGGGCGGCGCGGTTAGTCGGAGTCAGCATCCTCCTGCTTTACGCCCTCGTCGTCGCTGTCGCTGTCCTCCTCGTCACTCCCGCTTGAGGAGGAGGTTTCGCCATCAGAGGAGCTCTCCACACAACACCTTAAGCGAGTTTCCAAGAGCCCAAAGACCTTGACGGAGAGCAGGCCGTTATCCATCAATTAGAATTGGAGGACGAGCCCCTCCGACAGGCTATGGGCACGAGCGAAGGTCTTCCATCCATGGCGGAGATACATAACATGAGGGGCGGGGAAGTCGACATCGACCCGCATGCTGCCATCCCCGCAGCCCCTCAGATGCAGCCTCAAGGCCTGAGGCGGGTCGAGCTCCATCTCCCGAGAAAACGGAGTGGGGAGATGAAGACGGCCGCGCACCGGCCCGCGCAGCCTTACGTAGAACTTGCGGGGCTGGTCTCCAACATGGCCCTCC
Organism: Triticum urartu; assembly: GCF_003073215.2. Taxonomy (NCBI): domain Eukaryota; kingdom Viridiplantae; phylum Streptophyta; class Magnoliopsida; order Poales; family Poaceae; genus Triticum; species Triticum urartu. Next base: position 304,952,118 of record NC_053025.1, read on the forward strand.
ATTGGAGGAGGGGCCGCTGGCGGAGGCGAAGCCGGTGCGCCGCCCCATCCTCCTCTTCCCCGAGCACCACGGCGGCCTCGGCCTCGCCCCCTCCCTATTCCTCTCATGACTGGCTCCGCCGCCACGAGCTCTTGGGAAGGAAGGGCAGGTTGTCGAGCGGAGGCCCTCGTCGCTGCCATCAGAGCACCAACGCACCCTCTCGCCATGACGAAGGGAAGAAAGGAGTCAAGGCGGAGGAGATGAGCGTTGAAGGATCAACGGACGCCGTCCCCCTCCCCTTCTTCTTATAAAGGGGCGGGGCCGAGGCTCGGCTGCCCCGCTCAACCAATCCGGCCGCCAAGGGGCACAGGGAATCGGGACCGACCCGCTGCTCCAATCAGCAACGACCCAATTTCCCGCCTCCACATTATGGCCCGTGCCCTCCGTGTCCATCACCTACCCTCCTCGAGGCATGGGGACACATGGCTAGCGATCCGGAATCAAAAGGACGACTGAAGCGACCACATTCCACCCCGTGACCGTGGGGCGCGAGCACCTTGAAGGCCGCGACCTGAGTCCACCTAGTAAACGAGTCGCGCCCCTGCGTTTTTCTCCCTTTTATGGGGAAGGCGCGGACCGCCTCTTCACTATTTACTATGATGTGACGCATGAGGGAAGCAACCGCCCCACGCATGAACCCCACGTGACGCACGACCCCCACATCACGCATTCAATGCGGGTCATGGGGAAGTGCAACTGGCGAGGGAGTTACTACGGTACAACTCGGCCCCGCATGCCCGCTCACCATTTTGGGCCTAGCCCAACAACGCGTCGCGCTTATGTGTGGCCCAGGCCCGGGGGCTCCTATCAGTGCACAAACAGAGGGGTCCTATTTTGTACCCCTTTACCTGTGCGCTTGCAATTGGAGCCGCGCCTACGGCCACACCTAGCGGGGCAGAGGAAGGAAGCAAAGCCACAAGACAACTAGAGCAATGCCAAGCCAGAAACACGAAGAGCAGAGGGGTGAGGTGAACTCCCCCGGTAAGGCCCTTGCCGGGGCGGCCTCCACAGCCCCGGCAAGAACCTTGCCGGGGCAACTTGGCCAACACCACTAGAGCCACCACCCTTGAGTCCAAGAGTTCCAACACCATCAACCACTTTGGAACCGAGGCTCGGGAGGCACCTCCATGGTGGCCTACAGATCTTTGTGCAGACCAAGAACATGCAGGACTAGATGATAACCAGAAGACGACGATCCTCGGCAAGATCCGTGCCGAGGATACCCACGAGGACCCCCCGGCAAGACCCTTGCCGGGGCTCCGGCAAGACCCTTGCCAAAGACATCCGTGGGGCCGCAGCCAGCCTCACATCTACCAAGACCCCCCCACCGTTCCCATGTAGCTGCCAGCCCACCAGCTAGGCGAGCACCTGCGTGGCGACGTGCGGCCTCTAGGCCAAGTCAACAAGCACCTCCGTGGTGTCATGCAGATCTTCGTGAAGACTTTGCCACCGCACCAACTCAGCAGCCAGTCAGCGTGGCGCTACACACCTCGTCAGTTCGGATGCGCGTTGAAGCCAGGCGAGGCGGCGATAGCTGGGACGAGCTTCCTTGCCTTCCCCAATAAAGCAGGAAGGGCACGTCGGCAGCGCACTAAATGTGTTTGTCCTACGGTGCCGGGAGATAGACTCGACTACTGTATAGCTTTCCACCTCCTGTGTGCCACTGTGGTAGCCCTTTGACTATAAAAGGAGGCCCGCAGTGTACTTAGGTAGGATTCGGATTTTTGGACCCTGTACGCTTTGTAGCTAGTCCAAGAACACCAGATAAACATAAACCAGGAGGAGTACGGTATTACACATCGCTTGCAGTCTGAACCTGGATAATGCGCCTGCGTTGATCTCTCAAACCCGCTCTTTCCATAGCCCTGTGCCCGCCAACCGTAAAAAAAGGGATTCCTCATGATCCCGTCGGTGTCCTTTCCCCCAACACCGTCACTGGAGCGCCCCTACCATTATTGGCTTTACACCACGTGCAGGAAACCCAGAAATTGGCCGGAATCAAGGCTAATGAAGCGGCAATGGAAAACTTAAGGGGCCAACCCCTTCAGCAACCTTGCTTGTGCATTTATTAGGCTCTACCCCAACGACGCTCAGCAACATGTTCGGGGCAGGCCCGGGGGCTTCTATCAGTTCAACAAACCCTGGCTCTGTTGCCCAGACTGTGCACAGGCACGAGATCAAGATTGAAACACCAACCCAAGACAGGGATTAAAGGACTAAGGGATTTGAAGAACCAACACACAGTACAGGGAGGCCAAGATCAAGCCAGAAGAGCAAGATATCGGCAAGAGAAGGGCCTCCCTTGCCGGGAAGGTGAGCCCGGCAAGGGGCAAGGCCACCGCAAGAAGTAGGCAACCGAGACACCCAGGCAAGATCTGTGAGGGCTCGCGGGAGCAGAATCACCCCACCAACCACTCAAGCATAGCCCACGTCGTCAATCAGTGCGGTGTCAAGCCGCGAGATGATTAAGTGGCAGCCATTCTCCACATGGCAGGTGTTTCCTATAGAAGAAGCCTACAGATGACACCTGTCGTGCGACGTGTCAAGGGAACAGGCACGGAGCTGGCAAGATAGCCCGGCAAGCCTTGCCGGGCGACCAGTGATGTGACACTAAGTGATGCATTTAATGCACCCTGTCAGCCCGCAGCGTTAGGTATGATAACACTGTTTGCTATCATATCAGTGGATAATGACTACTTTGCCATTGTGTGACCCCTTAATCTATAAAAAGAGGCCCATGACACTCGTAGGAAGGGCTGGAGAGTTGAGGAACCCAAGCCACCATACGCACGTAGTCTCTGCGGTCCCAAGGCAAACCTTGCCGGGCAAGTGTACTATGCACCACCACGTTCATTCCACCATCAATCCACTAAAGCAGGAGTAGGGTCTTACGCCTCGCGGTGGTCCAAACCTGGGTAAATCGCTTGTGTGCTCTCTGCCACGCTGTCGTGCGTTGGTCTACTCTTTGTGCAACGTGTCGTCCCCCTGCCGAACCAGCAAGGGGCCGCCCGATCCCATAGGTGGCCGCAGATATCCCACGACAAGAACATACGAAGAAATCGTTTGTAGGGTACGAAACCACCTCGAAGCTATTATTTCCGATCGATCTATCCAAGAGTTCGTACTAAAATAACACCAAATAATTTCCGATTTATAATACTCAATCCAACACAAAGAACTTCAAAGAGTGCCCAAAGATTTCTACCGGAGAAACAAAAGACGAGAATGTGCATCAACCCCTATGCATAGATTACCCCAATGTCACCGCAAGAATCTGCAAGTTGAGTGCCAAAACACATATCAAGTGAATCAATATGATACCCCATTGTCACCACGAGTATTTATTTGCAAGACATATATCAAGTGCTCTCAAATCCATAACAGTCTTCAATGAGATAACAACGAAATCTCAAAGGAAAAAACTCAATTCATCACAACATGATAAAGAGGGGAAAACACCATATGATCCGACTATATTAACAAAGCCCGCGATACATCAAGATCGTGACATCTCAAGAACACGAGAGAGAGAGAGAGAGAGATTAATCACATAGCTACTGGTACAAACCCTTAGCCCCGAGGGTGGACTACTCCCTTCTCATCGTGGTGGCCGCCGGGATGATGAAGATGGCCACCGGAGATGATTCCCCCCTCCGACAGGGTGCTGGAATGGGGTCTAGATTGGTTTTCGGTGGCTACAGAGGCCTGTGGCAGCGGAACTTCTGATCCAGGGTTATTTTGATGGTTTCTCTATTTATAGGATTTTTTGGCGTCGGTTTCATGCGAAGATGGGCCTCGAGGTGAGCACAACCCACCGGGGCATGAGTAAGGGCCCAGGCACGCCCCGGTTTCTTGTGCCCTACTCCTTCACTTTCTGGTCCTTCCACGAAGCTTCGAGGGTATCTTTTGTTCCAAAAAAAACCCATCAAAAAGTTTCAGCTCATTTGGAGAACTTTCATTTCTACACAAAAAACAACACCACGGTAGTTCTGCTGAAAACAGTGTCAGTCCGTGTTAGTTCCATGCAAATCATACCAAAACCATATAAAATTATTGTAAACATTGTATGAATACTTCATAAATTATAGATACGTTGGAGATGTATCAGCATCCCCGATCTTAATTCCTGCTTGTCCTCGAGTAGGTAAATAATAAAAGAAATAATTTATGAAGTGTGAATGCTAGCAAAGTGCATAAGTTTGATCAATTCAATCAGTTTTCCTAGTATCATAACAACAACTCTTTCTTATAGAACTTCTCATGTTAAAGTAGAAACCAATTCACATGTTAAGGTTCAAATAATGAATTCTCTTGAAACTCAACAACCTATGTTCTTAGTCACCAAGCAATTGCAATTCAACTTATTCAACAGAGTCTAAGTAAGAGCTCCACATACTCAACCATCATATAGTCTCCTATGATTGCTAACACTCATCGCATACACATGATCAAAACATTTCAACCGGGCACATAGAAAGATAGGGGCTTATAGTTTCGCCTCCCATCGTATTCACCTCAAGGGTGATGTCGACAATAATAACTCATGCTACCCATATCCAACTGGATATATGTGCCTAGATCTTTTCTCACCACATGATGCTTGCCAAAAGAGAAAATAAGAAGGAATAGAGAGAAGAACTTTGACTCTTTGCATAAAATTAAATACATAAAAGTAAAAGATAGGCCCTTCACAGAGGGAAGCAGAGGTTCCCATGCGCTTATTGGTTTGTATGCTCGACCCCTTAGTGCAAAAGAACATCACGTTGTATTGCCCCTTGTGATGTCAACCTTTATTATGCAATCTATCTCTTTTATTCTTCACCATCACAAGTTTGTACAACGCTCAATTTTCTCTTACACTAAATGATTTAACACTTTTAGAAGCAATTTTTATTGCCTTATTGCACCGATGACAACTTACTTAAAGGATCTTGCTCAATCCTTAGGTACGTATGGTTGACTCTTGAAAATAAGATTTGGGTTTAAGGGTTTTTGGATGCACAAGTAGCATCTATACTTGGTGCGGAGTTTTTGGCTATCAAAGATGGGGGGCAGGCACCACATTTTGAAGGATCTATGACAATATAACTTCTATGTGAATATGAACAAACATAAACCATTACGTTGTCTTCCTTGTCCAACGTCAACAATTTTGGCATATAATATTTTGATGGTGGCTCACAATCACAAATGATTTCCAATATAGTGTATTTGCATGTGAAAGTTCTCTTCCTTCTACTAATCATTCGTGAATTGCTTGTATGACCAATATTCTGATTGTCAAGCCTCAAAATATTTCACTTTCTAAACCCAATGTGAAGCTACCACTAGGCATGATATGATTTCAACTTCATGACATTCAATTTATTCAACAATTTACTCATAGGATATAAGTGAAGCACAAGAGTAAATGACAAGCTACTCCAAAAAGATATAAGTGAAGATCAAATGAGTAGTTAAGTAAATAGATAGCTATGTGAGGACTCTCTCTTATTTAAAACTTTAAGATCTAAGTATTTTATTAAAACAGCAAGCAAAATGAAAATAAAATAAAATTTCAAGGATAGCACAACTCATGTGAAGAAGCAAAAACTTAGGATTAACTGATACTAACCGATAATTGCTGATGAAGAAAGGTGGGATGCCTACAAGGGCATCCCCAAGCTTAGATGCTTGAGACTTTTTGAAATATTATCTTGGGATGCCTTGCGCATCCCCAAGCTTGAGCTTTTGTCTCTCCTTAATTCTTTTATATCACGGTTTCCCTAAATCTTAAAAACTTCATCCACACAAAACTCAACAAGAACTCGTGAGATAAGTTAGAATAAACCAATGCAAAAACCTTATCATTCTCTACTGTACGGAATCACTAAAATTATTATTCAACATTGCACACTAAATGCCTCTGCATATTTAGTACTCCTATCCTCAAATAGAATCATTAAACAAGCAAACATATGCAAACAATGCAAACATAACATCAATCTGCCAAAACAGTACAGTCTGTAAAGAATGCAAGAGTATCAATACTTATTCAACTCCAAAAGTTATACAAATATTACCACACAGTAGAAAATTAATCAGATCTTATTTCTCAAGAAGTTTCAACATTTTATCACATTCTGGCTTTTCTAGGGAATTTTTGCAACAGTGGTAAACTTTCTGTTTTCAAACAGAAACATGTAGACTTGCAAAATAAGCATAGCAAAGGCTATCGTACCCACTTTTATCGAAATAAAAGATGCAAAACATTATTCTCAATAACAGCAAGAAAATCCTAACAAAATAAATTGACGCTCCAAGCAAAACACATATCATTTGACGAATGAAAACATAGCTCTAAGTGAGGTTACTGGTAATGTTGGAGACAAAAGGGGGGATGCCTTCCGGGGCATCCCCAAGCTTAGTTGCTTGGATCATCCTTGAATATTACCTTGGGGTTCCTTGGGCATACCCAAGCTTAGGGTCTTGTCACTCCTTATTCTCTTCATATCGACATCTCACCCAACACTTGAAAACTTCAATCACACAAAACTTAACGGAACTTTGTGAGATATGTTAGTATGATAAAGAGCAAACCATTTCACTTTGGTACTGTCAAAAAGAAGATTCATAATTGTTTCCACACAATGCCTAATTTAGCATATCATTTCTACAATTTATATTGAGCAATATAAGTCATAGAAACTACAAAACAAGCAAACTATGCATTGAAAACAGAATCTGTCAAAAACAGAACAGTCTCTGTACTCCAGCCATATTTCTACTACTCCAAAGATTCTGCAAAAATAGGACAACCTGGCCAATTTTTCTATTAATTTTCTGCAAAAAGAATCAGCATTTTATCATGCTTCTGTTAAAAATGAGAATTGTTTTCCTTAGCGAAAAAATTTCTGTTTTTTAGCAAGATCAAATCAACTATCACCGTAAGCCATCCCAAAGGTCTTACTTGGCACTTTATTGAAACCAAAGCAATAAAACATGATTACTACAGTAGCCTAATCATGTGAACACACAAAAATAGTAGGTAAAAGTGTTGGGTTGTCTCCCAATGAGCGGTTTTCTTTAATACCTTTTAGTTAGGCATGATGATTTCAATGATGCTCACATAAAAAATAAGAACTGAAACATAAAGAGAGCATCATGAATCATAAATTCCTCTCTCATAATAATTTTCAGTAGCATCATGAGTAGATTCATCAATATAACTATCACCCAAAGAATCCCTTTCATGATCCATAATCATAGTATTTTTACTACTCTACACATAAGCAATTTTATTCTCATTCATAATAGTGGGAGTATCATATGAAACTCGAATACTATGAATTGTTCCCACATTAGAAGAGTATTGTTCAGTAAAAGGATATTCAAAATTATGACAATAATTATCACTACTTTTTATAACATAAGTGTCATCACAATTATCATCATAAGTGGGAGGCATGCAATCATCATAGCAAATTTGATCATTCAAAGTAAGGGGACTAAAATATCATCTTCATTCAGCGTATCCTCCCCAAGCTTGGGACAAACATTAACTGCAGCAAATAAATTCTCAAACATGTCATTATCATCAAACATAGCATCCCCAAGCTTGTGGCTTGGCATATCAAAAGCATGATCACTCTCATCATTAATAGTATGAATAGCACCAACAGTATAACAATTGCTATCATCATAATTTCCCAAGTTGGTGACAAAAATATTTCCAAGATTATAAGAAATATCATTATATTCCCAATCATAATCATCACAACAAGAAATAGGCATAACAAAATCATCATCAATAGTGCTTTCGGGCATTGTGCCATAAGACATTGAAGCAATATCATCATCAAGCGCATCATCCTCCACAATTATTTTTGATTCATTTTCATGAGGCACAACAATAATTGGAGCAACATTATTTGGGAGAGATACCTTTTTACCTCTATTCTTTCTTCTTTTCCTTTTCTTCTTCACCACCTCACATGTGGGAATAATTAATTTTTTCAAACTTCTTATTGATGAGATGGGTTGAATAGGGAGCTCCTCCTCGTCACCTATTTCATCATGTGAGACAATAGGAGGGAAAGTGGAAATCTTTACCCTTTCATTAGTATTCCTTTTATATTCTATTGGTTTTCCCATCTTTCTATAGTTGGCAATATAAACATTCTCATTGCAATTTACCATGCAAAACATATAGATATTTTTTAGTTTAGTGTCAATGTCGTCCATGAGAATGAATACGTCAAACCAACTATTTTATATGTCAATTCTTCACTCCCCAAGAATAAACAAAGTTCATTATAAAGTTCTAGGGTGATCAAGTTATTGCAATATTTGGACATGATTCGATCATGAAAAAGCATGCATTGGAAATTAAGATGACCAACCTTATTGCAAAGTTCACAAGTAATAGGACAAAGAGAACATAATTTTGTAGCAAATTCATCTATCACTTTGAGAAAAGAATTGGTTCTATCATGTTTATGCTTCTTGCAAAATATATCTTCCCTATAAGGCACGTCTTTACAAACTTTATGCACTCCACAAAAATTGACAAGCTTATAAGAAACATTTTTGTCATGACTTGTGCAATCATCATTAGAATTTTGGATATTCAAAGAATTCATAGGAACAACATTGCAATCATGCTCATCATTCAAATATTTCATGCCAAACATTTTATTAACTTCTTCTTCTAACAGTTGAGCACAATATTCTGATCCATCATTTTCAAGAAAGATATTGTAAATATGATCAATAATATGATGCAACCTCAATTCCATTTTTTATGTAGTTTTATTTTTTATAAACCAAACTAGTGATAAAACAAGTAACTAAAAGATTCGGTTGCAAGATCTAAAGATATATCTTCAAGCATTCACCTCCCCGGCAACAGCGCCATAAAAGAGCTTGATGTCTACTATGAAACTTTATTCTTGTAGACACATGTTGGGCCTCCAAGTGCAGAGTTTTGTAGGACAATAGAAATTTTCCCTCAAGTGGATGACCTAAGGTTTCTCAATCCGTGGGAGGTGTAGGATGAAGATGGTCTCTCTCAAATGACCCTGCAATCAAATACAAGAATTCTCTTGTCTCCCCAACACACCCAATACAATGGCAATGTGTATAGATGCACTAGTTCGGCGAAGAGATGGTGATACAAGTGTAATATGGATGGTAGATATATACTTTTATAATCTGAATAAATAAAAACAGCAAGGTAGCAAATAGTAAACGGGCACAAAAACGGTATTGCAATGCTTGAAAATGAGGTCTAGGGTCCGTACTTTCGCTAGTGCAATCTCTCAACAATGCTAATATAATTGGATCATATAACCACCCCTCAACGTGCAATAAAGAATCACTCCAAAGTTCCTATCTAGCGGAGAACATACGAATAACTCATTTGTAGGGTATGAAACCACCTCGAAGCTATTCTTTCCGATCGATCTATCCAAGAGTTCGTACCAAAATAACACCAAATAATTTCAGATTCATAATACTCAATCCAACACAAAGAACTTCAAAGAGTGCCCCAAGATTCCTACCGGAGAAACAAAAGATGAGAACGTGCATCAACACCTATGCATAGATTACCCCAATGTCACCGTGGGAATCCGCAAGTTGAGTGCCAAAACACATATGAAGTGAATCAATATGATACCCCATTGTCACCACGAGTATACATATGCAAGACATATATCAAGTGCTCTCAAATCCATAAAAGTATTCAATCCGATAACAACAAAATCTCAAAGGGAAAAAACTCAATTCATCACAACAAGATAGAGAGGGGAAAACACCATATGATCTGCCTATATTAATAAAGGCCGCGATACATCAAGATCGTGACATCTCAAGAACACGGGAGAGAGAGATTAAACACATAGCTACAGGTACAAGCCCTCAGCCCCGAGGTGGACTACTCCCGCCTCATCATGGTGGTCGCTGGGATGATGAATATGGCCACCGGAGATGATTCCCCCCTTCGGAAGGGTGCCGGAACGGGGTCTAGATTGGTTTTCGGTGGCTACAGAGGCCTGCGGCGGCGGAACTTTTGATCTAGGGTTATTTTATATGTTTTTTCTATTTATAGGATTTTTTGGCGTCGGCTTCACGCGAAGATGGGCCTCAAGGTGAGCACAACCCACCGGGGCACGGGTATGGCCTAGGCGCGCCCTGATGTCTTCTGCCCTACTCCTTCACCTTCTGGTCCTTCCATGAAGCTTTGGGGGTCTTCTCGTTCCAAAAAAATCATCAAAAAGTTTCAGCTCATTTGGAGAACTTTCAATTCTGCCCAAAAAACAACAACACGGTAGTTCTGCTGAAAACAACATCAGTCCTGGTTAGTTCCATGCAAATCATACCAAAACCATATAAAATTATTGTAAACATGGCATGAATACTTCATAAATTATAGATACGTTGGAGACGTATCAGTAGCCCCCAAGGGCCGGCTCATCACTATGTGATGGGTCGGGTTTTCAATGAGGCGAGTTAAAATGACTTTGCATTAGCCCCCAAGTGCCATGGTGCATGCTTGCAGTGACATTGGACTTGCATACTCGATGTAATCTTTATTTGAATAGTGTAGCCCCCAAGTGTCGGGTCGTATGCCTGCAGCGACTCGGGACTAAATAAAACCATATGCATTATCCGGATGATGTTGCTGAAAGCCTTTGCATATCAATATTGAACCATGCTCTTGTTGTGAACTGGTACTCTGGATGAAGAAATTGTAGCCATTGCTCTGAAGCGGAATTTTAAAACCTCAATCATAATACTGGTTATTGATGACCATAATAAAAATCCAGCCATGTTGGCTATTAAAGATTTGAATAATATAATCCAGTATGAAAACCTGAATCATTCAATACCATAATGAAAATCCAGCCAAGTTTGGCTATTAAAGATTTGAATATTTTATCTGTTGACAAGTAAATCCAAGTTAAATACCCAACGGCTCTTGGCCGATGGCGACTTAATGCGCATCCATTGTAATTCGGGATTTTTGTAACCCGACAGCTTATAGCCTTTGTAAAAAGCAAGAATTGATAATCCTTTTGAGACACCAATTTTAATGTATGATGATAAGCTTTAACTTAATCATTTATGTAGGCCATAGCTCTGCATGTCCTGCACAAAGTTTAAACAACATATGCCCTGATGACTTTAACGTCAAAAGCCAGGGCGGGTGACAACCCAAATATAATATAGTCTTATGCAATTATGGAAAAGACTAGAATTAAGGCCATCGAGGCCAAAATATACTGGTGACTTAAAGTCAAAATCCAGGGCGAGTTATCAAACCTCGTATATTCATATCACAATTAAGAACATACCTGTAAAATTGGCTCATACTGCCGGCTTACATCATCATATCCAATGATGATGACAACCCAAAGATTTATAAGCGCATGATTTCAATCGCACAATCCAAAGTATGTTGGCGACTTAAAGTCCATAGCCAAGGCGGGTTATGAAACCCCCAATATTCATATAATTATTGAAAAAACATACGTGTAGATTGATACCATGGTAATGCCTTGATAATTATAATCTATAGGCATGAAATATCATGATGTTGATTGCTCAAGGCAAATATCCTGGTGACTTATAATCCACTATCAGGGCGGGTTATTAACCCAAGACTCTTGTGACGCCCCCGATTCAATCGTACACTAATCATACACGCAAACGTGTACGATCAAGATCAAGGACTCACGGGAAGATATCACAACACAACTCTACAAATAAAATAAGTCATACAAGCATCATATTACAAGCCAGGGGCCTCGAGGGCTCGAATACAAGAGCTCGATCATAGACGAGTCAGCGGAAGCAACCATATCTCAGTACAGACATAACTTAAACAAGTTTGCCTTAAGAAGGCTAGCACAAACGGGGATACAGATCAAAAGAGGCGCATGCCTCCTGCCTGGGATCCTCCTAAACTACTCCTGGTCGTTGTCGGCGGGCTGCACGTAGTAGTAGGCACCTCCCGAGTAGTAGTAGTCGTCGTCGACGGTGACGTCTGGCTCCTGGGCTCCAACGTCTGGTCGCCGCAATCGGGTATAGGATGGGGAAAAGGGGGAGTAAAGCAACCGTGAGTACTCATCCAAAGTACTCGCAAGCAAGGAGCTACACTACATATGTATGCATTGGTATCAAATGGATTAAGGGTATCATATGTGGACTGAACTGCAGAATGCTGGAATGAGAGGGGGATAGCTAGGCCTTTCGAAGACTACGCTTCTGGTAACCTCCATCTTGCAGCAGGAGAAGAGAGTAGAAGGTAAGTTCACCAAGTAACATCGCATAGCATAATCCTAACCGACGATCCTCCCCTCGCCGCCCTGTCAGAGAGCGATCACCGGTTGTATCTGGCACTTGGAAGGGTGTGTTTTATTAAGTATCCGGTTCTAGTTGTCATAAGGTTAAGGTACAACTCCGGGTCATCCTTTTACCGAGGGACACGGCTATTCGAATAGATCAACTTCCCTGCAGGGGTGCACCACATTTCCCAACACGCTCGATCCCATTTGGCCGGACACACTTTTCTGGGTCATGCCCGGCCTCGGAAGATCAACACATCGTAGCCCTACCTAGGCACAACAGAGAGGTCAGCACGCCGGTCTAAATCCTATGGCGCAGGGGTCTGGGCCCATCGCCCTTTGCACACCTGCACGTTGCGAACACGGCCGATGAGCAGACCTAGCCTCCCTTATACAAGAGTAGGCGTTCCAGTCCAACCCGGCGCGCGCCGCTTAGTCGCTGACGTCACGAAGGCTTCGGCTGATACCACGACGTCGAGTGCCCATAACTGTCCCCGCGTAAATGGTTAGTGCGTATAGGCCAGTGGCCAGACTCAGATCAAATACCAAGATCTCGTTAAGCGTGTTATGTATCCACGAATGACGACCAGGGCCAGGCCCACCTCTCTTTTAGGTGGTCTCAACCTGCCCTGTCGCTCCACCACAAATTAACAGTCGAGGGCCGTCGGGAACCCAGACCCACCACTACCTGGATGGACCCACCTACCCCTTCAGCCCCTAACTCCAAACAGTATCACCGGTAATGTAACAATGTAAAGTATATAGTATATGCCCGTGATCACCTCCCGAAGTGATCACGGCCCAGTAGTATAGCATGGCAGACGGACAAGAGTGTAGGGCCACTGATGATAATCTAGCATCATATACTAAGCATTTAGGATTGCAGGTAAGGTAGCAACAGTTGTAGCAGCAATGACAGGCGATGCATCAGAATAGGATTAACGGAAAGCAGTAACATGCTACACTACTCTAATGCAAGAAGTATAGAGAAGAGTAGGCGATATCTGGTGATCAAGGGGGGGGGCTTGCCTGGTTGCTCTGGCAAGAGAGAAGGGTCGTCAACACCGTAGTCGTACTGGGTAGTAGCGGCGTCGGTCTCGGTGTCTTGCGAGAGAAGAGGGGGAAGAAACAATAAATATTTAAGCAAACAGAGGCATAGTGATGCATTACATGACAAGTATCGATGCTAGGGGTGCCGTAACGCGGTATGAGGTGATACCGGCGAAGGGGGAAAACATCCGGGAAAGTATTTCCGGTGTTTCACGTTTTCGGACAGATGAACCGGAGGGGAAAATTTGCATGTTTGCTATGCTAGGGATGCGTGGCGGACGAACGGGCTGCGTATCCGGATTCGTCTCGTCGTTCTGAGCAACTTTCATGTTGAAAATAATTTAATTCAAGTTACGGATTAAAAGATATGATTTTCTAAAGATTTTATTAATTTCTAGAATTTAATTAATTATTTAATTTAATTCGAAATTAGATTTATGACATCAGCATGATATCATGCTAACGTCATCAGTCAACATGGGTTGACTGGTCAACCTAACTAGTGGGTCCCGCATGTCATTGCCTAACTAACTAACTAACTAACTGTCTAGTTAGATTAATTAGCAGGTTAATTTGGTTTAGTAGTTAGTTAACAAAATTAATTAAGTTAATTAATTCTTTAATTAATTAATTAATATTTTAATTAATTTAATTATTATTATTTTATTAATTCTTTTTCATATTTTTTAATACGTTCTGGGGCGGGGCCCATATGTCATAGGCCCATATGGCCTTAGCAGGCTGGGTCGTTAGCAAGCGTCGGGCGCAGGGGCACCAGCGCCCAGCCCGAATGGGCATCGATGCGGCAGCGGGCGCCGGGCGGCGTAGCAGGGGCGCTGTAGTGGTGGAGCAGCGCGGGGCCGGCGACGAGCGGTGCGGTGGTGGGCAAGGCCAGCCGGAGCGGGCATGTTTTGGCGTTGCCCGGCGGAGGAGGACGTGGCCCGGCGTGGCCAGCTGTGGCCGGGCGTGGTAGGCAGCAGGTGCAGAGGTAGGCAACAGTGGGGCACCGGCGCCGGCGAAACAAGATGCGGGCGGCGCGAGCGCACGCCAGATGAGGGGCGCGCCCAGCGAGTGGGGCTCGAAGGCGGCCGCGATGGCTGCGAGCGCGGGCAGTGAGCAGCAGCGGCAGCGGTGGGTGCGAGCGATCACGGCGGAGGCAAGTAGAGCAAAGGGGCGGCGAGCAGGGTAGGCACGTCGGACGGGGGCGACGAAGCGGCCAGGGAAGAGCGGGAGCAGCAGGGGCTAAGGTCATGGCGGCGACTAGCGGAGCGGTGGCCGGAGCTACCGGCAGTGGGGAGGACAAGCAGGAGCTCGTATCCGAGCTCGGGGAGGCGTAGGGGGGTGGCGGAGCTCACAATGGTGCTGTAGGGACAGGCAGCGGGCTCGGGGAGGCTCAGGGTGGGTGGCGGCGTCGATCCTGCGGCGAGGTGGCGGGGCGTCCATCGACGTCGACGGGGTCGGGGCGCGGATGTCGCGATCCGGATCCAGACGAAGGAGGAGCGAGGCGTGCGACGCGGCGGCGCCGGCGACGTCCTCAGGTGCGTGAGGACGAGGGCGGGGCCGGCGAGGTGACTCCAGGCGACGGCCACAGGGCCAGCCCCGATCCGATCTGGATCGAGGGGAAAGGGAGAGACGTGGGGAGTGGGGGGGTGTGGTTATGGGTTAGGGTTTGCTCTCCGGGAGTGGGGGTTAAGGAGGCCTGGCTGGGCCTGGTGGGCTGTCCAGTGCGGCGGCCAGCTGGGCCGTTTGGCCCAGCGGTGGGGGGGGCTTGTTTCTTTTCATTTCATTTTCTGTTTATTTCTATTTATCTATTTTTCCGTTTCTTTTTGTTTTACTTTATATTTAGTTTTATAATATATCAACTCAGTCCCTAAATTAGCATTATTAGTTAGGCCATTGTCATAATTAATTTGGCACTAAATAAAATAGTTCTACATTTGTTTATTATTTAAAAGTATTTAATAATTGTTTTAGCCCCTGTTTAATTCATCTAGGAGCATTTAAAAACTTTATAAAAATGTGGTTTCAACATGAAAAATATCGAGGGATCATTTTTCATACTTTGAACATTTTAGTTTCCATGTTTGACAATTTTGAATTTTTGACTTTAAATTTGAATTTGAATTTTGAACAGTGAATTGGATCAAGTGAGGATTAGCTACAATAATGTGATGACATGACACGATTAACCGGGGTTTACTGTAGCTTAATTATCCGGGCGTCACAACTCTCAAGTATGAGTCATAAAAATTAAGGCTACATGGCCTGAATTGTTTTAAACAATATGATATGGATCGAGGATATGAATCCAAAAATGTTCAAAGAAAACAACAAATCAGAAAACCAAGGCTTTCATAGGCCACCAAGCCTAAAACTCAAGTGCTTTCATGGGCCGCACAACCACTGAATTAATCCTTCATTCAAGCCTGTAAGCCGACCTTCACATTGCAAACCACCGTTTTAACCTTGACAAGTTCAGGGTCTTTATTACAAGATTGACTATCAAGAGTACGGCAGGTCATTTTAGGATTACCTGGGCAGAATAACAAGGACATCAGGCATGATAACCTGGAATTTGGTGTTTATATCTGTCATATAAGCCGATCAAGAGGGTAAGTATAGCTATACTCATTGAGCAAGAAGCCCCCAAGTGACCAATAATAAGCCTGCAAGGCAGGATACCTATGTTTGAACTGCGCCCTGCAGCAAGTTCTCTTTGGTTACCTTTAATTGGGCAAGAATCCCCCAAGTGATTTCTAACAAGGCATGTAAGCCTGATCAATAGGGTATTCAAGGCTCTGCTCATTAATCGGGAAGCCCCCAAGTGACCTTCTGTTTTACTGAGAACTCAAACTTGCGAGAGATGTCCTCCTCCTGAATCGGATGTTGAACCGGATATTGAGAGCTCAAAGCTTTGTGAGAGATAGATTTCCCTTGAGACGGATTTTAAACCGAAATCCTTGTTTTTAAGCCGGAAATTTTCGGACGGCCCTTAAATTTTCATCAATTTGGCAGTAGCCTCTGGGACCGGATTATCTTCCCTCCAATGACCCGGGGTTCTTGAATTTGTTGAAACTGGCAAGATTTGCTGAGTCGTGTCTGTGTAGCCTCTGAGTCTTAAGACAACTCAAGAAGTTGGCTTGAGATTATTCATTCTTGGCCATAGCATAAGATGTATATCCTTGGGATTTGATAACGCGTTGTGAATCCACCTTTGCAATGAAGAATTATTCTGCACAAACGATATCACAGGCGAGAGTAATTGTTCTCAAATGACTTAGTATGTACTCAAAAGGTAGATAAAGTGGATTGCACTTGGAATTTTCCTCGGGCGTCTCAACCAGTGAAAAATAACTATAAGAAAGAGCCGGCCGTGGCATTGTAAGCCGGCACAGACGAGCGGGTCGGCCACGAGGTTGTAAGCCGGCGCGGACAGGTGAGTCGCCCGTGGCGTTGTAAGCCGGCGCGAACGAGCGAGTCGGCCGCATGTTGATGTAGACCGGACTATGGGGACAGCGGCCTGTGCATGCCCTTGGGCAATTCGCGCGAGCGGGTGCAGTCCTGACGAGTTAATGTAGACTAGACCACGGGGACGGTGGCCTGTACGCGCTCATTGGGCAGCGTGGCACGGACGAACGCTAGTGTAGAATCATGCTGGCTGGTGTCCGTGGTATGACGCCACATTTGTAATGAATAATTGTCGTCAGGAGTCTTTGATGCATACGTCTTTGTCCTTCCCATGTAGGAGTAAGTAGAGTATTACTCCCTCCTACATTGCCAACTTTGTAATGTATAGAGAAAACTTTGTCAACTTTATAGAAAAAACTTTGCCAACTTTGACCAAGTTTATAAAGAAAACTGTATACATCTACAATACCAAACATGCATATTCCGAAAATATAACTCATGATGTATCCAATGATGTGCATTTGGTATTTTAAATGTACTTATTTTTCTCTATAAATATGGTCAAACTTTGTAATGTTTGACTTTTGAAAAAATCTATAGGCACTATATTATGAAACGGAGGGAGTAGCTTTTAATTCTGGTGTAGACGCTGGTGCTTGGTCCTTCACGTGCGTGGCGGGGCTGTAGCTCCAGAGATGTGACAACGGTGCTACTGCTATATCAGCTGGATGGATTTCAGTCAGATTCCTTGATGCCCATGTCTGAACAACAGCAAGCAAATTTTCCTTGCTCCACGTGAATATTTGATGGGATCGCTTGTTGTTTGTCCCTTTCGTGGCTCTTTATGAGAACAAAATGAAACACCTGCGGGTCGGACGGTGGGATGTAGGACCGAGCGACGACCTGGAATGCGGGTCTGTTGATACAACAAATGATGACGATGATGGCCAACACCAGCGCCCCAACGTGGACTACCAGCTACTCACAGGGGTACCATTGACCGGGCCTCGGCTGGATTTTTCGATTTGGAGAAGTGGCTGACAGCGGATTCTAGGTGACTCAGTCAAGCGGAGGACAAAACAGCGGCTCCACAAAACAGCGGATTATAGGTGACCAAGTCTTATTCATGCTATTGCGAAGATTATTGCAAACGTGATGTCCAACCGGTTAGCCCCCCACATGAATGACTTGGTCTCTCAGGCCCAGAGTGCGTTCATCAAACGAAGATGTATCCACGATAGTATGTGCGCAATCTTGCGAGACGTTTCCACCGCAAGAAAACCCCAGCACTGCTCTTCAAGCTAGATATCAAGAAAGCCTTCGACTCTATTCGTTGGGACTATCTTCTTGACCTTTTTCAGCACCTTGGTTTTCCTCCACGCTTTCGAGGATGGATCTCAACTCTCATTTCCTCGGCTTCGTCGCGAGTTCTGCTCAATGGGGTTCCTGGCACTCCTATCAAGCTTGGGAAGGGTCTGAGACAAGGAGATCCTTTATCCTCACTCCTTTTTGTGCTGGCCATCGACTCACTACATCACATTCTCAAGAAAGCCACTGCTCAAGGAAAGCTGCACCCTCTTGGTGGCAATGCCATGCCTATCCGAGCCTCCCTCTACGCGGATGACGCGGCGGTTTTCCTTGCGCCCATCAAAACCGAGGTCAAGTTTTTTGCGGATACGCTTGCACAGTTTGGGAAAGTGACGGGGCTAACAACGAACTGCTCTAAAAGTCTTGTTGCCCCCATTCGATGTGACTCCTTGGATCTTGATGATATACTCAGCTCCTTCCCCGCCAACCGCACCTCCTTCCCAATGAAATATCTTGGGCTGCCGTTGTCAACCAAGAGGCTCAAAACAATCCATTTTCAGCCTCTCGAAGATAAGATTGCTGCCAACTTACCCCTTGGATGTGCAAGCATGTTGCGCAGCTGGAACGGGCTGTGTTGGTCAAGTCGGTCATCACGGCAATTGTCATTTACTACTTGACGGTGCTAGACCTACCTGCTCAGGTTATGAAGAAGATCGACTCCTTTAGGCGTGCCTATCTTTGGGCAGGTTGTGACAAGGTCACAGGTGGCAAATGCAAGATCAACTGGGACCAGGTGTGCAAATCAAAAGTGCATGGTGGGTTGGGCATTCTAAATCTGAAAATTTTTGCAGCGGCCCTCCGAATTCGTTGGCTGTGGGCTGCTTGGACGGATCCGGTCAAACCTTGGGTCAACTTGGGAAACCCTTGTGTACAAAAGGACAAAGATATTTTCGCCTCCGCCACAAAGGTTGTTGTTGGAGACGGTCGTCGAGCATCATTTTGGGATTCTTCCTGGCTGGATGGTATGAGACCCAAGGATATCGTGCCCAAGATCTTTGAACTTTCTACAAGAAAAAACTGCTCTGTGAAGAAGGCCTTACACAATAACTTCTGGGTTTCTAAGGTGGATATTGGTGGGAACCTCACTGTTAGCCACATATCTGAGTTCGTCAACCTTTGGGGAAAGCTCTCGCTGGTCAATCTCAACCCGGAGGAGACCGATTCAATTACGTGGAAGCTCACCAATGATGGCCAATATTCAGCGGCGTCGGCTTATAATACACAATTCCTTGGGCTAGTGGACACGGACATGCCTCTGTTAGTGTGGCAGAACTGGGCTCCTTCCAAATGCAATGTTTTTGCTTGGTTGGTCATCAACAACAGAGTTTGGACGGCTGACAGGCTTTAGCGAAGGGGTTGGCCAAATTGTAATCTTTGTCCTCTTTGCAAGCAAACTCCGGAATCGACGGCACACCTTCTTTTCCAATGCCGCTACACCATCCGTGTGTGGGGAATGATTAAATCTTGGCTCGGTTTACAAGATGTACACCCAGCGAACTAGGGGGGTTTGACTTCGGTCAAAGAGTGGTGGCGCGCCAATGCTTCTGGGACCTCACGACCACGAAGGACGCTGACTTCCATCATGCTACTGACTTCTTGGGAAATATGAAAAGAGCGAAATGCACGTGTATTTCGTAACAACGCAATTCCAGTGGGTGTGCTTGTTGCTCGAATCAAAGAGGAAGCCTCATGGTGGTGCCGTGCCGGGGCAAAATATTTGTGTAATGTAATGCCGCGAGAGTCAGGATTGTAACTCGGCCGCTGGTCTCGACTCTAAAACCTTCTTCTTATTCAATGAAAATGGCAAGTCTTTTGCCTTGTTTTAAAAAAAAAAACAGCGGCTCTACACCATAGACGTACTGCACTACGAGTGGGTTGAATCAACCTGTCTCTCTTAACTGGATATCTTGTCAGAACGGAACAAAGGCAGCGACGCAGAGTGAGGGCTTAGGTGGCCAGTGGCTCGAACAGGCTGGCGATCCAAGAAAATGTGAGGTCGGCGACTTGGAGGTGAGCACGACAGCATGGTGATCTTAGCGGACACAGACCGCAGTGGCCATGCGAACCGGCGGAGGCCAGCGGCCCAACTCGGCGGTAACGAAGGCGAAGACAGCGAGGAAAGCCGGCAACGTGGTCGGCGAAGTTGGCCACGGCAACAACGGCGACTGTTTTGGGCGGCTCTTGGTGGCGCCAGTGCTCGAGCGGCGACTCAGAAACAACAGGCGATCTGGCGGCGGTGATTCATGGTAACATGCCCGGTTCAAACCGGCGGCACATACCAGCGGATGCGGCCACTTGGACGGGGCAGTGGCGATTGCGGTTTAAAGGCAAGGCCAGGCGCGGTTCAGTGCGGAGATGATCGAGGATTTCTGTGACTCGTCAGAGGCAGAAACCAAGGCAGGCGGCATTTTCTCGAGGCAAGGTGACGCCGTGATGGCGGTTTGAATCGAGGCAGCCGTCGTAACGGGCCGGCGATGGCAGCTCGGAGATAGGAGTATATGCCGACGGGTTTGAAGCAGCAGAAACCGCGGCGGCTCGGACAAGAGGCGCGGTCGCAGAGGCGCTTGGAGGTGGGGCCGGCTTGAAACCACCACGGAAATGGCCACGAGGCCGGGCGGCTTAAGGTGCGGCAGCGCGGGTCAGGGCAGAGATGGCGGCTCAAGGCCACGGCGGAGATGGCCGCGAGGTAGGGCCGACTTGAGGCGCGGGCGCAGGTGAGGCCACGGAGGCATGGGCCGCGAGGGCGACTCAGAACGAGGCCGAGTAGTTGTGGCTCGAGGCAGCGCGAGATGAGCCATGGCGCAGAGGCGAGGCGATTCCAGCACGGCCCGAGTCCACGCCCACGTCACCCTCCGAGTCGTTGTTTGTTTGATGAATCCAAGTCCGTCTCCTCTAGGTCGTCACTTTCTCTCTTTGATCTCAATCACGCTGTCCCTTTCAGGTTTTTGCTTCTGGCCAGCGAGTGGCTGTACTAGTTGTAATTGGTCAAAACTCTCTAGATTCGATTGTCTTCTTTGACGGTTCCCTAGGCCACTCGATTAGCCACAATAGCCTTAGGACTTAAACCATTGTGTTGCACACTTAGGCTGGTTATAGTGAGAAGTAACTTATACTAGTATCATGTATATACGAAAATACCATGAAGAACCTGCTAACGCCCCCACCTGGTATCCCACCGTTCGTGCCGCAACAATCGCCGTCGGTTATTCGTCCCCCCCCCCCCCCTCCTACGCCTGCTTCCCGTATAACCTTTTTGCCAGCGATGTATTCCCGAACCATTGGTACGTACAAATACCACGGTCGACATTACCCCTGCTCAATCAATGTGGTCGCTGCAACTACCCGCTCCCATTCCCGTTTACTGCTGCGCCAGATCCGCCGCCCCTCCTTGCCCGTCATCCTCCCCCCTCCATCCATTCCACCGTTCGCGTACTCATCCATCCCCATTCCTCTTTTTGTATCTGCATTCCTTCGATCTGTCCCTTGCTTTTAGCTCCGACCATGGCATCTTCTTCTTCCTCAGCTCCTCTAGTCGGAGTCGCTGCACCAGAAGACATCGCACCTCTCCCCCTCATCCGGTGCCCTAGATGCAACTTGGGTGTTATCCAATGGTTCATCTCCGAGACCCCTCTCAATCCTGGTCGCCATTCCTACAAGTGCCAGTATCGTGATGTAAGTATTCCTCCACACACCTTGATTCAGATGCTAGAAATCATCTCTCATAGTTATTTTTTCCAGTCCCGTCGTTGCAGCTTCTGGAAATGGGAGAACAAGTACATCGATTACCTACGCGTGTGTTGGTCCCATGTTTTTCAACCCGCAGTTCCAGCGCCCCCTGATGCATCCATCCTCGTCCTTCGTGAGATTCAGTTCGACGTGAAGATTGCTCTGTGTAATGCCCTCGATGCGGCTATAGCTCCCACGTGTCGAGGCACGACTTAGAGGCATAACCGCATTGAAAGCAATGTCGCAAGTTAGGCAATCTTCACAACATCCCATGTAGTATAGATAATAAAAGGGGAGATACATAGTTGGGTTACACTCGCCACGTCAATCAAAGTACATGAATAGAATTACATCAAACAGACACTCATGGACCAACTACGACACCAAAATAAAAGATAACCCAACATGCGACACGGTCCCGATCACCCCAACTGGGCACCACTACTGATCATCAGGGAAAGACACGTAGTAACGGCGTGAGTCCTCGTCGAACACCCACTTGAGCTCAAGCGCGTCATCTGGAATGGAGTCATCAGGTCCTGCATCAGGTTTGGAAGTAACCTGTGAGCCACAGAGACTCAGCAATCTCGCACCCTCGCGATCAAGACTATTTAAGCTTATAGGTAAGGCAAGGTAAATATGTGGAGCTGCAGCAAGCGACTAGCATAAATGGTGGCTATCCTGTTCGCAAAAGGGAGCGAGAAGAGGAGGCAAAGCGCGAACGAGTAACTAGAGAACATCCTGCGGCAAGCATTACCCCAACACCGTGTTCACTTCCCAGACTCCGCCGAGAAGAGACCATCACGGTAACTCACACTGTTGATTCATTTTAATTAAGTTAAGGTTCAAGTTGTCTACAACCGGACATTAACAAATTCCCATCTGCCCATAACCGCGGGCACGGCATTTGAAAGTTCAAATCCCTGCAGGGGAGTCCCAACTTAGCCCATGACAAGCTCTCACGGTCAACGAAGGAATAGACCTCCTCCCAAGACATTCCGATCAGACTCGATATCCCGGTTCTACAAGACACTCCGACAAGTTAAAACCAATCTAGCAACACCGCCTGAATGTGCCGACAAATCCCGATAGGAGCTGCACATATCTCGTTCTCAGGTCACACTCAGATTGTCTAAACTTCCGGTAGGCCAGCCCAGAGTTGCCCCTGGTGGCCACCGGCGGCTGACGAGGTGGACCAACACTCAGAGGAGCACTGGCCTGGGGGGGTTTAAAATAAGATGACCCTCGGGCTCCGGAAACCCAAGGGAAAAAGAGGCTAGGTGGCAAATGGTAAAACCAAGGTTGGGCATTGCTGGAAAAGCTTTAATCAAGGCGAGCTATCCAGGGGTTCCCATTATCACCCAACCGCGTAAGGAACGCAAAAATCCGGGAACATAACACCGATATGACGGAAACTAGGGCGGCAAGAGTGGAACAAAACACTAGGCGAGGGGCCGAGCCTTCCACCCTTTACCAAGTATATAGATGCATTAAGATAACAAGGCAATATAATGATATCCCAACAAGTAAATAATGTTCCAATAAGGAACGGTCTCCAATCTTCACCTGCAACTAGCAACGCTATAAGAGGGGCTGAGCAAAGCGGTAACATAGCCAATCAACGGTTTGCTAGGACATGGTGGGTTAGAGGTTTGACATGGCAATTTGGGAGGCATGATAAGCAAGTGGTAGGCATCGTAGCATAGGCATAGCAAAAGAGCGAGCATCTAGCAAAGCAAAGATAGTAGTGATTTCGAGGGTATGATCATCTTGCCTGCAAAGTTGTCAGAGTTGACTGGATCCTCGAAAGCAAACTCAACGGGCTCCTCGTTAGTGAACTCATCTCCCGGCTCTACCCAAACAAGACAAACAAGCAAACGGAACGCAATCAACCACGTGCAAAGCTCAAACAATATGATGCAAAGATGGTATGCTATGCGGGATGCGATATGCGATGCATATGCAAGATTTGACAAGGAATGCATGAACCTGGCCTCAACTTGGAAATCCAAGTGTTCCACTGGAAATATGAGATGAAATCGTTTGAAAACGATATAAAGAACGCCGGAATCGGAGTTACGGTTTGGGAATGGCAAGCAATTCAAATATGACCACGTTCTGCGATTTACAGCAAGTAGCCATCTAAATGCAACAAGATGAACATGCTACAGCACCCAAACATGGCATCAAAATATATGGAAGGGATCCATTCATGATTCTTAACAAAAGACTAGCACTGATCTACGGCCAATTCATCCATTAACAGGTTCAAACAAGCATGGCAAAAATGCATTTGGTAAACAGATTTCAGACTTAGTGAAATCAACACTTGCCTGGAATTTCATATCAGGTAGCCCACTTTGGAGCATGCAAAATATATGCTACAGGACCTGAACATGGCAAAGTAAAGCATGGCATGGAGCTACTCAAAGAGCTTAACAAAAGTCCCTTAGTGACCTTGAGCCAAAACGGATCAGAAAATACATTTGCAAGCATGTGAACATGGAAAAAACATAATCAGTTCTCAGACTTAGTGAAAACTGGAGCATGCTGAAACAGATATCAAGTAGGCATGTTTACGAGTTTGATGCACTCACTACAGAGCAAGTCATGACAAACTAAGCATACACCCATCAAGAATACACAAAATACAAGTTAGACATGGCAAGAACAATAACATAGCATGCACGGATCAACTACAACATCCTCGGCAAAATCGCTAACAAGTAGACAATCTGCCCAGATTCACGAAATGACAAAAGTAGAGCTCGATTGACTCAAGCTAGGGTGCTCCATAATTGCAAACAAAGACATGGATGGATAGAGCAGCAGATCTGACAATTATCTCAAATAGCATTCTTCTAACAGCATTTCGGGCATCAAGATGAACTCAAATGAAAATGATGCAATGAGATGAAATGATGTGCTCTCTGAGACGAACATTTTGATATGCTATATGTCCAAAACGGAGCTACAGATGCAAAGTTACGATGCGATGAACATAGCCAAATAAATAGGGTTTCGGGCAAAAAGTCAACCCGAGACGAATCTCAGATCCAGATCCGTCCGGCACGCTTCCTGAGGCGGCGGCGGATCCCGCCGGAATTACTGTAGACGACGGCGGCGGCGGGCGAGGTCGGAGCTGCGGGCTGTGGAGGCGGCGGGCGGCGCTCGCCAGAGCTTGCCGAGGCGGTGGGGTGGCGGCGCCAGAGAGGTGAGGCGGCGCGGGCGCGGCGGCCAAGGCGGTGGGCACCGGTAGCCGGGGCGGCACGCGCCGGTGAGGGCGGCGGGCGGCGGAGGGACGTCCGGTGAGGCGGCCGGCCGTGGGGAAGATGGCCTCGGGCGGCGGCGGGAGACAACGGGCCTCGGGGGCCCCTCCTGGGCCTCCCGGGCCGGCGGCAACGGCGAAGTGGGGCGGCGGCGCGACCCAATCGGGATCCGACACGTGGCGGTGGCGGCGCGGGTCGGCAATGTCCGTCCCGGCGGGTTTTATCCGGCGGCGGCGGGTGGAGATGGATCTAGGGTTTGGACGGGGGAAGGAGAAGGAGATTTTCGGGGGTGACTTTATATAGGCATAGAGGGAGCTAGGAGTGTCCAAATGAGGTGCGCTTTTCGGCCACGCGATCGTGATCGAACGCTCTAGATGATGGAGAGGGTTTTGGTGGGTTTTGGGCCAAAATGGAGGGGTGTTGGACTGCAACACACACGATGCCTTTTCGGTCCCTCGGTTAACCGTTGGAGCATCAAACGAAGTCCAAATGGTACGAAACTTGACAGGCGGTCTAGCGGTAGTAAACCAAGGCCGCTTGGCAAGTCTCGGTCCAATCCGAAAATGTTTAATCCCCACACACGAAAGAAAGGTAGAAATGACCACCGGAGGAGAACGGAGCGCCGGAATGCAAAACGGACAACGGGGAAAAAGTTCGAATGCATGAGATGAACATGTATGCAAATGCAATGCACATGATGATATGATATGAGATGCATGACAACGATAAAAACACACGGAGACAAAAACCCGAACCCGAGAAAATAAAATAACTTAACGCCGGAAACGGCAAGAGTTGGATTACATATTAGGAAAATCATATCCGGGGTGTTACAACACTCCACCACTACGAAAGGATATCGTCACGAGATCTAGGACTGAAAGAACGCCGGGTATTCAGAACGGAGGTGATCCTCGCATTCCCAGGTAGCTTCACGGTCGGAATGGTGTGACCACTTGACTTTGAGGAATTTGATTGACTTATTGCGAGTCTTGCGTTCAGTCTCTTCAAGAATAGCAACGGGGTGCTCACGATAAGATAGATCTTCTTGGAGCTCAATGTCCTCGAAGTTGACGGTGCGGTCGGGAGTCTTGAAGCACTTTTGAAGCTGAGAGACATGAACACGTCATGCACATTTTCAAAGTTTGAAGGAAGCTCGAGTTGATAGGCAAGATCGCCTCTCTTGCTGACAATCTTGAAAGGTCCCACGTATCTAGGGGCAAGCTTCCCTTTGATACCGAAGCAACGAGTACCTTTCATAGGAGAGACACGGAGGTAAACATGATCTCCGATCTCGAAAGCCAAATCACGGTTCTTACTATCATAGTAGCTCTTCTGGCGGGATTGGGCTGCTTTGAGGTTATGTCGAATGACTTTGCACATTTCCTCTGCCTCTGTGATTAAGTCATTTCTCAGAAGTTGACGTTCGCCGGTTTCAGACCAGTTGAGAGGGGTACGGCACTTCCTGCCATACAGAATTTCAAATGGGGCCTTGCCCGAACTTGCTTGAAAACTGTTGTTGTAGGAGAATTCAGCATAAGGAAGATAATCCTCCCACTTCATGCCGAAGGAGATCACACAAGCCCTGAGCATATCTTCAAGAATCTGGTTGACACGCTCGACTTGACCGCTAGTTTAAGGATGGAAAGCTGTGTTGAAGCGGATGTTGGTGCCCATGGCCTTCTGAAAAGAATCCCAAAACTTGGAGGTAAAGATGCCGCCACGGTCTGAAGAGATCACCTGTGGAATACCGTGTAGAGAGACAATCCGAGAGGTATAGAGCTCCTCCAATTGAGCTGCAGTGATTGACTCTTTGATAGGCAGAAAGTGAGCCACTTTAGTGAGTTTGTCGATGACCACGAATATAGCATCATTGCCACACTTGGACTTTGGAAACCCAGTCACGAAGTCCATCTCAATGTGGTCAAACTTCCATTCTGGAATGGCAAGAGGTTGGAGGAGACCAGCTGGCCTTTGGTGTTCTGCCTTCACTCTTCTGCAGACATCACACTCATTCACGAATTGAGCAATCTCGCGCTTCATTCGAGTCCACCAATAAGCCTGCTTGAGGTCCTGATACTTCTTCGTGCTCCCAGGGTGGATGGAGAGGAGAGAATTATGAGCCTCGTTCATGATTACTTTACGAAGGTCACCTTTGGGCACAACAATACGATCCTCGAAGAAGACAGTATCCTTGTCATCAAGGCGGTAGCACTTGTACTTGGGTTGACTCTTGGCAATCCCAATCTTCACCTTTTTTACCATAGCATCAAGAAGCTGAGCTTGGCGAATCTGGTCTTCCAAGGTAGGAGAGACTTGAAGGTTGGCGAGGAAACCTTGAGGAAAAACTTGCAGATTAAGTTTGTGGAAAGCTTCACAAAGCTCGGGTTGATAAGGCTTGAGAATCAGACTGTTGTAGTAAGCCTTCCTGCTCAAAGCGTCAGCAATCACATTGGCCTTGCCTGGAGTATACTCGATACTCGGATTATACTCTTGAATCATTTCGACCCATCGAGTTTGCCTGAGGTTGAGATTAGGCTGAGTGAAGATGTACTTGAGACTCTTGTGGTCAGTGAAGATGTCCACTTTTCTTCCCAATAAGAGATGTCTCCAAGTCAAAAGAGCATGCACAACTGCCGCCAACTCGAGATCATGAGTGGGGTAGTTCTTCTCATTCGGATTCAATTGGCGAGAGGTATAAGCCACCACTTTCTTCTCTTGCATCAACACTACGCCAAGACCTTGGAGAGAGGCATCGCAAAAGACCTCGTACGGTTTGGATTCATCAGGCGGAGTCAGAACTGGAGTAGTGACCAATTTCTCTTTCAATGTGTTGAAAGCAATGTCACACTCTGGAGACCAAACGTACTTGACGTGCTTCTGGAGAAGATTTGAGAGAGGCTTCGCGATCTTAGAAAAGTTTTCAACGAATCTTCGATAGTAGCTTGCGAGACCGAGGAAGCTACGGAGTTGCTTCACGTTCTGAGGTGGTTCCCAATTCACAATTGCAGACACCTTCTCATGATTCACCGCAATGCTCTTGGCAGAGATGATATGACCAAGATAAAGAACCTCATTGAGACAAAATTCGCACTTGGAGAACTTGGCGTAGAACTTGTGTTCCCTGAGCTTATCGAGTACCAAACGCAAGTGCTTGGCATGATCTTCCTTGTTCTTCGAAAAGACCAGAATGTCGTCGAGATAGACCAAAACGAAGTCATTGGTGTAGGCGTTGAAGATGAAGTTCATCATGCGAGAGAAAGTCGGAGGAGCGTTGACGAGGCCAAAAGACATGACAGTGTATTCATATGAACCAAAGCTTGTCCCGAAAGCCGTCTTGGGAATATCTTGCTCGCGGATTCGAATCTGATGATAACCCATATGGAGATCAAGCTTGGAGAATACTTGGGCACCTTTGAGTTGTTCAAACAGACCGTTTATGTTGGGAAGTGGGTATTTGTTCTTGATGGTCTTCTTGTTCAATGGACGGTAGTCAACACAAAGTCGGTCCGTTCCATCCTTCTTCTTCACAAAAAGAACACCACAACCCCACGGAGAAGAACTAGGTCGGATGAGACCCATTCTCTCTTGAATATCGAGTTGCTTCTTCAGCTCCTTCAACTCTTCAGGTCCGAGCTTGTAAGGACGCTTGCACACAGGTTCCGTGCCGGGCTCAAGATCAATGACGAATTCAACTGGCCGGTGCGGAGGCATTCCTGGAAGCTCTTCTGGAAACACGTCTTGATATTCGCAAACGACTGGAATTTGCGAGATAGCATCCAGTTCACCCTTCTCATTGAGAGAAAACAGACGGATTGTATTATCCCGAGCGGCAAAGACAATTACATCCTCAGACGAATGAGTCAATTGAATCTGCCTGGCTGCACAATCAAGCTGAGCCTTGTGCTTAGAAAGCCAATCCATCCCGAGAATAAGATCAATATCCGAGTTACCAAGGATCATTGGAGAAGACAGAAACTTGAAATCACCCATCGAGATAGAAATATTCGGAACCTCGTAGTTAGCGAGCAAACAACTACTCGGAGAGACAACTGCTAACGGTTTATGCATAACTTGAGAATACCACCCATGTTTAGATGCAAAAGGTCTCGAGATGAAACAATGCGATGCACCAGTGTCAAAAAGAACTTTTGCAGGAACATCGTTAACAGGAAGGTTACCCATGATGACATCTGACGAGTCCTCTGCCTGAGCTGCATTCACCATGTTAACCTTGGCGTACTTGGGGTTATGCTTGACCACAACTGTACTTGCCGATCTCATAGGAGGAGGAGGAGGGAGACGCCTCTGATTGAAGCATTTGTTGGCATAGTGACCCTTCTGTTGGCACTTGTTGCACGTGACCTCTGAAAGCGGACGGTGATATGGAGCACTCGATCTTGGAGCTTGAGACGAAGTCTTGTTCTAAAAGCCAGGGTTGGGTGGGTGGGAAGATCCACTGCCACCTTTACTCTTCTGCTGATACGGCTGACGGAACGGAGGAGGAGGAAGCCAATACTTCTGCTGCTTGGCCACTTGAGTAGAGGAAGAAGGAGTAGCATCTCTGACTCGCTTCTTGGAAGCATCACACCTCAGTTGAGCAGCCTCTTGCTTCAATGCCATGTTGTAGAACTCATCGTATCTCAAGGGCTCAAAGAGAACAAGAGCTAGCTGGATTTCTTCTCTGAGACCACCCCTGAACTGGTATATCATGCTCTTCTCGTCAGGGACGTCCTGCTTAGCAAAGTGGGCGAGCTTCTGAAACAACTTGTTGTAGTCATAGACAAACAAAGAGCCTTGCTTCAGGTTGCGGAATTCCTCACGCTTGCTTTCAACCACGCTCTGAGGAATATGATGAGCTTTAAAGTCTTGACGGAATTCATCCCAAGTAATCACACGGCCACCTCTGGAATCCTTGTACTGCTGGAACCATTCTGCAACTTGGTCTTTGAGTTGGAAGGAAGCGAACTTGACGAAGTCCTCAGGCCTGACGTTACTGCACTCGAAATGCTTGCACAGATCCACGAGCCAATCGTCAGCATCAGTTGCCTCAACACAATTGCTGAAAGTCTTTGGCCCGTTAGCAAGGAATTGGTTGAGTGTAGCAAAGTGATTCTGATTGTTGCCTTGGTTGCCTTGGTTCGCTTGATTGCGCTTTTGAAGAATTTGCATGATCAACCGTGTGTTTGCATTGGTTCGGCCATCACAGCTTGCCATGCCTCCAGAGGAGGAGGAGGAGGTGGTGGCGGATCCTGATTCTGATTCTGATTGGTGCTCTTAGCGGGAGCCATCCTGAAGAGGGTGACAACCGTTAGCACATTGACAGATAAAATGAAGCTGAATCAAACGGGTTGAAATTGCAACATACAGTCTTCACGTCCGAACATAAGAACGAATGCATTCCACTTGAAATGGTCACATATCCATAAATTGAGAAGCCACTTAGAATTTAGGTAGAGAAATAAATCAACAAGGTACGGATCAAGAACGAATACTCGGTAAGAAATCCCAATCTCAAATCAAATATCCGTGGAAGAAGAACTAAAGCTACAAGAATTCCCACCTATGAAACTCCCGAACCTTTCCGGTTATGCAATCAGGTGTTGAGGATACAGGGGAAGCATAATATCTCACCCAAATCTAGCAAATCCTACATCCAGCTGTATCCATCCTTCAACACATAACCGAGAAAAACTTTGGAAACATCTACCTCAACCTTCGAAAATCATCCATTATACAAGTTATGGCGATACTCCCGAACTCCCGCCCCAGTACTGGGTGGCGTCGAGGTTATCTCACCAACGAACTGCATAAAAGAGATTTTCGATGTCGGCGAACTAAACTCAGGTATTCCAGAACTGCAACGATAAAATTGTGACGACAACACCTCGGAGCTCAACTCCCCGGGACACTGCCACAACCCCTAAAGACAGGAGGCACCAAGAACAATGTTCTCCTCACAAAACCATCGGAACGATTCCAAGATACCCGCGTGATCCTAATTTTTTTTGGTGTAATTTGAGAAGAGAAGAGTCAAAACTCTACGTCAGGATGCCTTACCAGAGCGATGAGGAGACTGGGGAGTAAAAAGAATTCCTAAACTCTCCGATATATAATTCCTAAATGACTCAAAACATTTTTCTAGACTCAACTCGACCGCTAATAACGATCAAGCAATGGGGGCTCCTAAGGTCAGGGAAGGCTCTGATTACCAACTTGTAACGCCCTCGATGCGGCTATAGCTCCCACGTGTCGAGGCACAACTTAGAGGCATAACCGCATTAAAAGCAATGTCGCAAATTAGGCAATCTTCACAACATCCCATGTAGTATAGATAATAAAAGGGGAGATACATAGTTGGCTTACACTCGCCACGTCAATCAAAGTACATGAATAGAATTACATCAAACAGACACTCATGGACCAACTACGACGCCAAAATAAAAGATAACCCAACATGCGACACGGTCCCGATCACCCCAACTGGGCACCACTACTGATCATCAGGGAAAGACACGTAGTAACGGCGTGAGTCCTCGTCGAACACCCACTTGAGCTCAAGCGCGTCATCTGGAATGGAGTCATCAGGTCCTGCATCAGGTTTGGAAGTAACCTGTGAGCCATAGAGACTCAGCAATCTCGCACCCTCGCGATCAAGACTATTTAAGCTTATAGGTAAGGCAAGGTAAATATGTGGAGCTACAGCAAGCGACTAGCATAAATGGTGGTTATCCTGTTCGCAAAAGGGAGCGAGAAGAGGAGGCAAAGCGCGAACGAGTAACTAGAGAACATCCTGCGGCAAGCATTACTCCAACACCGTGTTCACTTCCCGGACTCCGCCGAGAAGAGACCATCACGGTAACTCATACTGTTGATTCATTTTAATTAAGTTAAGCTTCAAGTTGTCTACAACCGGACATTAACAAATTCCCATCTGCCCATAACCGCGGGCATGGCTTTCGAAAGTTCAAATCCCTGTAGGGGAGTCCCAACTTAGCCCATGACAAGCTCTCACGGTCAACGAAGGAATAGACCTCCTCCCGAGACATTCCGATCAGACTCGGTATCCGGGTTCTACAAGACACTCCGACAAGTTAAAACCAATCCAGCAACACCGCCCGAATGTGCCGACAAATCCCGATAGGAGCTGCACATATCTCGTTCTCAGGGCACACTCAGATTGTCTAAACTTCCGGTAGGCCAGCCCAGAGTTGCCCCTGGTGGCCACCGGCGGCTGACGAGGTGGACCAACACTCAGAGGAGCACTGGCCCGGGGGGGTTTAAAATAAGATGACCCTCGGGCTCCGGAAACCCAAGGGAAAAAGAGGCTAGGTGGCAAATGGTAAAACCAAGGTTGGGCATTGCTGGAAAAGCTTTAATCAAGGCGAGCTATCAAGGGGTTCCCATTATCACCCAACCGCGCAAGGAACGCAAAAATCCGGGAACATAACACCGATATGACGGAAACTAGGGCGGCAAGAGTGGAACAAAACACTAGGCGAGGGGCCGAGCCTTCCACCCTTTACCAAGTATATAGATGCATTAAGATAACAAGGCAATATAATGATATCCCAACAAGTAAATAATGTTCCAATAAGGAACGGTCTCCAATCTTCACCTGCAACTAGCAACGCTATAAGAGGGGCTGAGCAAAGCGGTAACATAGCCAATCAACGGTTTACTAGAACATGGTGGGTTAGAGGTTTGACATGGCAATTTGGGAGGCATGATAAGCAAGTGGTAGGCATCGTAGCATAGCCATAGCAGAAGAGCGAGCATCTAGCAAAGCAAAGATAGTAGTGATTTCGAGGGTATGATCATCTTGCCTGCAAAGTTGTCAGAGTTGACTGGATCCTCGAAAGCAAACTCAACGGGCTCCTTGTTAGCGAACTCGTCTCCCGGCTCTACCCAAACAAGACAAACAAGCAAACGGAACGCAATCAACCACGTGCAGAGCTCAAAAAATATGATGCAAAGATGGTATGCTATGCGGGATGCGATATGCGATGCATATGCAAGATTTGACAAGGAATGCATGAACCTGGCCTCAACATGGAAATCCAAGTGTGCCACTGGAAAGATGAGATGAAATCGCTTGAAAACGATATAAAGAACGCCGGAATCGGAGTTACGGTTTGGGAATGGCAAGCAATTCAAATATGACCACATTCTGCGATTTACAACAAGTAGCCATCTAAATGCAACAAGATGAACATGCTACAGCACCCAAACATGGCATCAAAATACATGGCAGGGATCCATTCATGATGCTTAACAAAAGACTAGCAATGAGCTACGACCAATTCATCCATTAACAGGTTCAAACAAGCATGGCAAAAATGCATTTGGTAAACAGATTTCAGACTTAGTGAAATCAACACTTGTCTGGAATTTCAGATCAGGTAGCCCACTTTAGAGCATGAAAACTATATGCTACAGGACCTGAACATGGCAAAGTAAAGCATGGCATGGAGCTACTCAAAGAGCGTAACAAAAGTCCCTTAGTGACCTTGAGCCAAAAGGGATCAGAAAATACATTTGCAAGCATGTGAACATGGCAAAAACGTAATCAGTTCTCAGACTTAGTGAAAACTGGAGCATGCTGAAACAGATATCAAGTAGGCATGTTTACGAGCTCGATGCACTCACTACAGAGCAAGTCATGACAAACTAAGCATACACCCATCAAGAATACACAAAATACAGGCTAGACATGGCAAGAACAATAACATAGCGTGCACGGATCAACTACAACATCCTCGGCAAAATCGCTAACAAGTAGACAATCTGCCCAGATTCACGAGATGACAAAAGTAGAGCTCAATTGACTCAAGATAGGGTGCTCCATAATTGCAAACAAAGACATGGATGGATAGAGCACTACAAGATTAACAAAACATCCTTACTGATCATCCTCAAAAGAGGCACGGATCACTAGGAAACAATATGAACATATGGCATATTGAGATAAACAGCTCAAGGACTTGGTGGAAATGCTAAGTCCCTGAAATCAGCATTAACGAAAGCACCACTTTGCAAGCTTGTGCTAGTCACCACACACATCACAAAAATACATGGGTTGCACCTCTGGATAGATGGCAAAACATATAACAAAACTCATGTAGAACTCCTGGGCATATCATGCACACAATAATCATGGCAAAAATGACAAATATCTAAATGGAGCAGCAGACCTGAAAATTATCTCAAATAGCATTCTTCTAACAGCATTTCGGACATCAAGATTAACTCAAATGAAAATGATGCAATGAGATGAAATGATGTGCTCTCTGAGACGAACATTTTGATATGCTATATGTCCAAAACGGAGCTACGGATGCAAAGTTATGATGCGATGAACATAGCCAAATAATTAGGGTTTCGGGCAAAAAGTCAACCCGAGATGAATCTCAGATCCAGATCCGGCCGGCACGCTTCCCGAGGCGGCGACGGATCCCGCCGGAATTACTGTAGACGACGGCGGCGGCGGGCGAGGTCGGAGCTGCGGGCGGTGGAGGCGGCGCTCGCCGGAGCTTGCCGAGGCGGCGGGGTGGCGGCGCCGGAGAGGCGAGGCGGCGCGGGCGCGGCGGCCAAGGTGGCAGGCACCGGTAGCCAGGGCGGCGCGCGCCGGTGAGGGCGGCGGGCGGCGGGCGGCGCAGGGACGTCCGGTGAGGCGGCCGGCCGCGGAGAAGATGGCCCCGTGCGGCGGCTGGAGACAACGGGCCTCGGGGGCCCCTCCTTGGCCTCCCGGGCCGGCGGCAACGGCGAAGTGGGGCGGCGGCGCGACCCAATCGGGATCCGACACATGGCGGTGGCGGCGCGGGTCGGAAAATGTCCGGCCCGGTAGGTTTTGTCCGGCGGCGGCGGGTGGAGAAGGATCTAGGGTTTGGACGGGGGAAGGAGAAGGAGATTTTCGGGGGTGACTTTATATAGGCATAGAGGGAGCTAGGAGTGTCCAAATGAGGTCCGGTTTTTGGCCACACGATCGTGATCGAACGCTCTAGATGATGGAGAGGGTTTTGGTGGGTTTTGGGCCAAAATGGAGGGGTGTTGGGCTGCAACACACACGAGGCCTTTTCGGTCCCTCGGTTAACCGTTGGAGCATCAAACGAAGTCCAAATTGTATGAAACTTGACAGGCGGTCTACCGGTAGTAAACCAAGGCCACTTGGAAATTCTCGGTCCAATCCATAAATGTTTAATCCCTACACACGAAAGAAAGGTAGAAATGACCACCGGAGGAGAACGGAGCGCCGGAATGCAAAACGGACAACGGGGAAAAAGCTCGAATGCATGAGATGAACATGTATGCAAATGCAATGCACATGATGATATGATATGAGATGCATGACAACGATAACAACACATGGAGACAAAAACCCGAACCCGAGAAAATAAAATAACTTAACGCCGGAAACGACAAGAGTTGGATTACATATTAGGAAAATCATGTCCGGGGTGTTACACTCTGCCCTCGTTGTTGGTACTCTTGCTGTTGTACTGATGATTCTAGCATAAAAAATGTAGCTATGTTCTTATCATGTAATAGATTTAACTCTAAGTATTACGATTAGTATCGCGAATAGCTTATCATTGTAATATTTTAGACCTACTCTGTTATTTCTGGCAGCTCCTCTATAAATTTTCAGTTCAGACATACAGAGGAGCATATGTAAAAGTCCTCAGATAATAAAACCTTATTAGCCCAAATATTGTCCTTTTTATGTACATATCCCAGCATTATTGTTTAAACATCCATTACTAATCCCATCTTATGATTTTATAGTTTAGAAAATCTAAATAAATAAATTTTGAATAACTCCAACACACAAAAATCCTGCTGCAGCCATTTAAGTTGCTGTCATCCCCTGCTCCTCATTGAATGCCATTATTTTTCTTTTACTTATTGCTACTGCAGCCCATGCAGATCCCTGTGCATCGTCTCCATTTGCTTCTTCTTCTGCCCCCTCTCCCCTGATCTCCTGCTTTTCCTCTTGTTCTCTTATCATTCTGGTAAGCCTTCTCTTGCTACCAATGTATTTGTTATGCTCGTTTTAACTTTTTTATCTAGCACATATGCATTAACGAGTTCATATCATTTTATGTACATTTTTTTGCAGATTCACACACCATGGATTCACCCAATGAAGATCCATACCCTCTGTATGACCCAGATTTCTTCAATATCTATTCAACTACTCCTAGCACAACCTCTCGAACATCTGCGTAGAAGGTACTTTCAGTAACATCTCAGTTCGATGAGTACAAAATTTTCCTTGTTCAAGATATGGGATGGGGAGGCATTCTCAATCTCAGACCACTACCAAGGATAAATCTTAAATTCAGCAAATGGGTAATGAATAGAGTTGACATAATTACCAGATCTATAGCTCTTGATCATGTTAGAAGTTTGAGGTTTTCTGATGCTAACGTTCATATGGTTTTAGGCATACCATGTGGTCCACTGGACATTGCACTACACGAGCAACCTAACCAAACATCTGTAAACATTGTATGTGCTGCCCTTGGAATGCCTGAAAAGGGGAATCAGATTCTCAAAGCTGCTGAGAAAGTATTATGTCGTAATCTTTCTGAGAAATTTTCATCAACTATTGAGAAAGACAGTTTTAAGATGGCAGTTGTTATTTTTGATATGGGTCACTTACTGGACCCAACCAGCAAGCATGATGCTGCAGACATTGATTACTCGATGACTATTGCAAATCCAGAGAGATTTGCTGATTTCAATTGGTGTGAATACGTTTTACAAGATTTGCTAAAAGTTGTGTCCAAGTTGAAACATGACATTTTGAACAACAGAGCAGTAACACATTTAGAAGGGTGTCATATTTTCCTTCAGCTTAGATTGCTGTCAATAATTTTATATTCCTCACCTTTATCTTGTAGATATAAAAAATGCATTTTGCTTTAATCAATATGTGCAATTATGTAGGTTTTCTACCTTGACAACATTGACCTCGGTATTTTCAACATGTCCCACAACATGCTTCCTAGGATTGATGTCTTTGAGCTCTCATGTTTATGTCGTATGATCCTCCAGTGTAGCAACCCAGCCAAAGACATGGAGGATTACTCTAATGTCCGAGTAAGCAATCCAGTCTGGATCTCGATGGTAGCATATCTGAAACTTTCAACTTATTTATGATTTTTTCCAATTTCTAGATCCGTCCAACAGGAGAAATATGATACAAACGTTCTGTTTGGGATTCCGCACCAGACATTCAGACTCCTAGAGTTATCAATTCCACGTTGAACGAAGGCACAAGCATGCAGCAACCTCAACATACTGCACACTAATGACCCACAAGTATAGGGTATCTATCGTAGTCCTTTCGATAAGTAAGAGTGTCGAACCCAACGAGGAGCAGAAGGAAATGATAAGCGGTTTTCAGCAAGGTATTCTCTGCAAGCACTGAAATAATAGGTAATAGATAGTTTTGTGATAGGATAATTTGTAACGAGTAACAAGTAACAAAAGTAAATAAAGTGCAGCAAGATGGCCCCATCCTTTTTGTAGCAAAGGACAAGCTTGGACAAACTCTTATATGATGTAAAGCGCTCCCAAGGACACATGGGAATATCATCAAACTAGTTTTCATCACGTTCATATGATTCGCGTTCGGTACTTTGATAATTTGGTATGTGGGTGGACCGGTGCTTGGGTACTGCCCTTACTTGGACGACCATCCCACTTATGATTAACCTCTATGCAAGCATCCGCAACTACAACAAAAGTATTAATGTAAACCTAACCATAGCATGAAACATATGGATCCAAATCAGCCCCTTACAAAGCAACGCATAAACTAGGGTTTAAGCTTCTGTCACTCTAGCAACCCATCATCTACTTATTACTTCCCAATGCCTTCCTCTAGGCCCAAATAATGGTGAAGTGTCATGTAGTCGACGTTCACATAACACCACTAGAGGAGAGACAACATACATCTCATCAAAATATCGAACAAATACCAAATTCACATGACTACTAATAGAAAGACTTCTCCCATGTCCTCGGGAACAAATGTAACTACTCACAAAGCATATTCATGTTCGTAATTAGAGGGGTATTAATATGCATATAGGATCTGAACATATGATCTTCCACCAAATAAACCAACTAGCATCAACTACAAGGAGTAATTAACACTACTAGCAACCCACAGGTACCAATCCCAGACTTGGAGACAAGAATTGGATATAAGAGATGAACTAGGGTTTTGAGAGGAGATGGTGCTAGTGAAGATGTTGATGGAGATTTCCCTCTCCCGATGAGAGGAGCGTTGGTGATGACGATGGCGATGATTCCCCCTCCCGGAGGGAAGTTTCCCCGGCAGAACAGCTCTGCCGGAGCCCTAGATTGGTTCCGCCAAGGTTCCGCCTCGTGGCGGCGGAGTCTCGTCCAGAAAGATGACTTATCATTTTTTCCTCATCGAAAGACTCCATATAGCAGAAGATGGTCATCGGAGGGCCACCAGGGGGCCCACGAGGTAGGGGGCGCGCCCCCACCCTCGTGGGCAGGGTGTGGCCCCCCTGGTGAACTTATTGCACTCAGTTTTATTATATATTCTAAAAATGAATTCCGTGAAGTTTCATGACTTCTGGAGCTGTGCAAATAGGTCTCTAACATTTGCTCCTTTTCTAGCCCAGAATCCCAGCTGCCGGCATTCTCCCTCTTTATGTAAACCTTGTAAAATAAGAGAGAATAGGCATAAGTATTATGACATAATGTATAATAACAACCCATAATGCAATAAATATCGATATAAAAGCATGATGCAAAATGGACGTATCAACTCCCCCAAGCTTAGACCTCGCTTGTCCTCAAGCGAAAGTCAAGATCGAAAAATATGTCCACATGTTTAGAGATAGAGGTGTCGATAAAAAAATAAAATACGGACATGAGGGCATCATGATCATTCTTAGAACAGCAACTTATATAATTCTTGTCATATGATCTCTTATGCTAGAGTAATAATTCAATCACAATTTCAAGTATGAATCATAAACTTCATTGAAAACTAACAAACTATAATCTCAGTCATTGGAGCAATTGCAATTTATCATAACATAGGAAAGAGTCAATATAAGAGCTTTTCAGCAAGTCCACATACTCAACTATCATATAGTCTTTCACAATTGCTAACACTCACACAATACTTATGGGTATGGAGTTTTAATCGGACACAGAGAAAGATAGGGGCTTATAGTTTTGTCTCCCAACGTTTTACCTCAAGGGTAATGTCAACAATAATAGTTCATGAAAACTCACATCCAATTAGCCATATATACCAGGATCTTTCCAACATGATGTGCTTGCCAAAAGATAAAATTTAAAAAGGAAGGGTGAAGATCACCATGACTTTTGTGTAAGGTAGGAGATAAAAGTAAAAGGTAGGCCCTTCGTAGAGGGAAGCAGAGGTTGTCATGCGCTTTTATGGTTGGATGCACAAAATCTTAATGCGAAAGAACGTCACTTTATATTGCCACTTGTGATATGGACCTTTATTATGCAGTCCGTCGCTTTTATTTCTTCCATATCACATGATCGTATAAAGCTTATTTTCTCCCACACTAATAAGTCATACATATTTATAGAGCAATTTTTATTGCTTGCACCGATGACAACTTACTTGGAGGATCTTTCTCAATCCATAGGTAGGTATGGTGGACTCTCATGGCAAAAATGGTTTAAGGGTGTTTGGAAGCACAAGTAGTATTTCTACTTGGTGCACAAAATTTGATTAGCATGAGGGGGAAAGGCAAGCCCAATCATGTTGGATGATCCATGACAATATAATTTATCTCAGATGTAAGAAAACATAACCCATTACGTTGTCTTCCTTGTCCAATGTCAACCCTTTAGCATGTCATATTTTAATGAGTGCTCACAATCATAATAGATGTCCAAGATAGTATATTTATATGTGAAGACCTCTCTTTCTTTATTACTTCCTATTAATTGGAACGATGACCAAAACTATGTTTGTCAACTCTCAACAACTTTTATTCATCATACTTTTTATATGTGAGCTCATTACTCTCCATAAGATCCATATGATCTCTTTTATTTCCTTTTTATTCTTTCTCTTTTCTTTTATTCGATCAAGATCATGGCAAAACAATCAAGCCCTTGACTCAACACTAATCTTTATTATATATAGCTCACGGACTCGATTACATAGAAGGATCATAAAGCAAAACTCACAACTAGATCATACTAAAACTTTATTCTACTAGATCAAGATATTATCAAAAGGATCGAACCAAGAAAAACGGTAAAGATAAAAGTGATGGTGATACGATACCGGGGCACTCCCCCAAGCTTGGCAGTTGCCAAGGGGAGTGCCCATACCCGATACTCAGTTCTTCTTTGTTGGTGGAGAGGGTGGAGTTGTTGATGATGTAGGCTTGTCGTCCTTATTCCAAGGCATAGGCTCGCCGTCATAGAAGGATGACCGAGTCTCCTGAATCCTCAAATCTGCAGCCAAACTCATCCTTTTGAATCTATATTCATACTCACAATTTTGGTTTTGTAGGTCATAGATTTGGGCTTGGAGGTGCTCGATCTTCTCGTGAAGCTTGAAGATGGTCTCCCCAATGTTCTTGGCATCCAGCTTGTGGTTGTTGGTGAACTCCGCGATCATCATATGGTTGGTGTCGAGTCCGCGTTCCACCATCTCCTGGCACACGAAAACTTGTTGCTCCATTGCCTCGAGCCTTGTCTCCATGCTTCCGGTCCTCCTTGGTCCCTCAGCATCATGGATATGCAGCACCCCCTCATGCATCTCAATGGTTTGAGGGTGTTGGAGCACTTCCGTGAGGTAGGGTTTGATGACCTTCTCGAAAAACTTTTCCTTGGGGCACTTGAAGACGTCATGACAACCTAGATCTATCAGAAAAACAGCTCGAAACAAGGACGAGAGATATTTGCGTGATACGGGAGTCAAAACCTCCGGGAAATTATATAATGAATCTTTACCGACCAAAATACGTATCGTGCAAGAAAACGGAGTCCGGAGAGGACACGAGGTGCCCACGAGGTAGGGGCGCGCCCAGGGGGGTAGGGCGTGCCCTCCACCCTCGTGGAGCCCTCGTGTCCTTCCCGGACTGCTTCTTATTTTTCTATTTTTCTAAATATTCCAAAACGGAGGAAAATTGCCATTAGAACTGTTTTGGAGTTGGTTTACTTACCGTACCACATACCTATTCCTTTTCGGAGTCTGAAACGTTCCAGAAAGTGTCCCTTATGTATTCCTTCGGGGTTACGGTTTCAATAACATTGGTTTCAACATTTATAGGATTACCTGAGATATAATGTTTAATTATTTGACCGTTCACCACCCTCGGATTTGTGCCTTCGAAGTTGTTGATTTTCATGGCACCGGAACGATAGACCTCCTCGACAACGTAAGGACCTTCCCATTTAGAGAGAAGTTTTCCTACAAAAAATCTTAAACGAGAGTTGTATAGCAATACATAATCACCTACATTAAACTCACGCTTTTGTATCCTTTTGTCATGCCATCTTTTAACTTTTTCTTTAAATAATTTGGCATTCTCATAGGCTTGGGTTCTCCATTCATCAGGTGAGCTAATGTAAAATAACCGCTTCTCACCGGCAAGTTTGAAATCATAACTGTGCTCTATAATAGCCCAATAAGCCTAATGTTCTAGTTCGAGAGGTAAGTGACATGCTTTTCCATAAACCATTTTATACGGAGACATACCCATAGGATTTTTATATGCAGTTCTATAGGCCCATAATGCATCATCAAGTTTCTTGGACCAATTCTTTCTAGATCTATTAACAGTCTTTTGCAAAATTAATTTGAGTTCTCTGTTGCTCAATTCTACTTGACCACTAGACTGAGGGTGATAAGGAGATGCAATTCTATGATTAACATCATATTTAGCAAGCATTTTACGGAAAGCACCATGAATAAAATGTGAACCACCATCAGTCATTAAATATCTAGGGACTCCAAACCTCGGAAAAATAACTTCTTTAAGCATTTTAATAGAGGTGTTATGATCAGCACTACTAGTTGGAATAGCTTCTACCCACTTAGTAACGTAATCAACAACAACTAAAATATATGTGTAACCATTAGAGGCAGGAAAAGGTCCCATATAATCAAAGCCCCAAACATCAAATGGTTCAATAACAAGTGAATAATTCATAGGCATTTCTTGACGTCTACTAATATTACTAATTCTTTGACATTCATCACAAGATAAGAAAAACTTACGAGCATCCTTGAAGAGAGTAGGCTAATAAAAACTGGATTGCAATACCTTGTGTGCAGTTCTATCTCCAGCATGGTGTCCTCCATAAGCCTCGGAGTGACACTTGCTAGAATCTATTCCTGTTCATGCTCAGGTACACAACATCTAATAACACCATCTACTCCTTCTTTATAAAGATGCGGGTCATCCCAAAAGTAATGTCTCAAATCATAGAAGAACTTTTTCTTTTGCTGGTATGTAAAGCTAGGTGGTATAAATTTCACAAAAATATAATTAACATAATCAGCATACCATGGAGCAGTATGAGAAGCATTTATGACATTT
This sequence comes from Triticum urartu, assembly GCF_003073215.2. Taxonomy (NCBI): domain Eukaryota; kingdom Viridiplantae; phylum Streptophyta; class Magnoliopsida; order Poales; family Poaceae; genus Triticum; species Triticum urartu. The sequence goes on from NC_053025.1 coordinate 304,994,898, forward strand.
AATTGTTCATTAGGAAAGCTATCATCAATAGGTAGTGGGTCATCAAGCACATTTTCTAACCTAGACAAGTTTTCTGCAATGGGGTTCTCAGCACCCTTTCTATCAATAAGATCCAAATCAAATTCTTGTAGCAAGAGAACCCATCTAATAAGTCTAGGTTTAGCATATTTCTTTTCCATGAGATATTTAATAGCAGCATGATCAGTGTGAATAGTTACTTTAGAGTCAACAATATAAGGTCTGAACTTATCACAAGCAAATACAACTGCTAAGAATTCCTTTTCAGTAGTAGCATAATTTCTTTGAGCATTGTCTAGAGTTTTACTAGCATATTGAATAACATTTAATTTCTTACCAACTCTTTGCCCCAGAACAGCACCTACAACATTATCACTAGCATCACACATAATTTCAAAGGGTAAATTCCAATCAGGTGGCTGAACAATAGGTGCAGAGATCAATGCTTTCTTAAGTATTTCAAATGCTTCTACGCAATCATCATAAAAAACAAAAGGTATATCTTTTTGTAATAAATTAGTCGGAGGCCGAGAAATTTTTGAGAAGTCCTTAATGAACCTCCTATAAAAGCCGGCATGACCAAGGAAACTTCTTATACATTTGATATCCTTGGGACATGGCATCTTTTCAATAGCATCAACCTTAGCTCAACTTCAATACCTCTTTCAAAAAATTTATGACCCAAGAAAGTACCTTCATTAACCATAAAGTGGCACTTCTCCCAATTCAAGACAAGGTTAGTTTCTTCACATCTCTGCAAAACTCGATCAAGGTTGCTTAAGAAATCATCAAAAGAGGATCCATAGACGGAGAAATCATCCATGAAAACCTCACAAATCTTTTCACAAAAGTCAGAGAATATAGCCATCATGCATCTTTGGAAGGTACCAGGTGCATTACATAAACCAAAAGGCATACGTCTATAAGCAAAATTACCGAAAGGGCAAGTAAAAGTGGTGTTAGATTGATCATCAGCTGACACAGGTATTTGAGAGAAACCAGAATAACCATCTGGAAAGCAAAAATGTGTATGTTTGGATAATCTTTCTAGCATTTGATCAATAAAAGGTAAGGGGTAATGATCTTTTTAGTAGCCTTATTTAATTTGCGGAAATCAATTACCATCCTATAACCTGCAATAATTCTTTGTGGAATCAATTCATCTTTATCATTAGGAACGATAGTAATACCTCCCTTTTTAGGGACACAATGGACATGACTTACCCACTGACTATCAGCAACGGGATAAATTATACCTGCCTCAAGGAGCTTTAGTATTTCCTTTCTTACCACTTCATTCATCTTAGGATTCAGCCATCGTTGGTGATCACGAACTGGTTTGGCATCTTTCTCCAAATTTATTTTGTGTGGACATAGAGTGGGACTAATGCCCTTAAGATCATCAAGAGTATATCCAATAGCAGCGCGGTGCTTCCTTAGAGTTTTCAATAATCTCTCTTCTTCATGATCTGAAAGGTTAGCACTAATAATAACATGATGTATTTTCTTTTCATCAAGATAAGCATATTTAAGAGTATCAGGTAACAGTTTAAGCTCAAACACGGGATCACCCTTGGGTGGAGGAGGATCCCCTAAGATTTCAACAGGAAAATTGTGTTTCAGGATGGGTTCCTGTTTAAAGAATACTTCATCTATTTCCCTTCTTTCATTCATAAACATATCATTTTCATGGTCTAGTAAATATTGTTCTAAAGGATCACTAGGAGGCACGGCAATAGAAGCAAGACCAATAATTTCATCTTTACTAGGCAATTCCTCTTCACGGTGTTGTCTACGAAATTTAGAAAAGTTGAACTCATGAGACATATCACCTAAACCAATAGTAATAGCATCCTTGTTGCAGTCTATCTTAGCATTAACAGTGCTAAAGAAGGGTCTACCAAATATAATGGGACAAAAGCTATCTTGTGGGGAACCAAGAACAAGAAAATTAGCAAAATATTTAGTTTTCCCACACAAGACTTCAACATCTCTAACAATTCCCATTCGTGAAATAGTATCTCTATTGGCAATTTTAATTGTGACATCAATATCTTCTAACTCAACAGGTGCAATATCATGCATAATTTCTCTATATAGGTCAATAGGTATTGCACTAGCACTGGCACCCATATCACATAAGCCATGATAACAATGATCTCCTATTTTAACAGAAATAACAGGCATGCCTACCACAGGTCTAGGTTTATCTTTAGCACAAGGTTTAGCAATTCTAACAGTTTCATCACAGAAATAAATAACATGCCCATCAATATTATCAGACAAGAGATCTTTAACAATAGCAATATTAGTTTCAACTTTAACTTGCTCAGGAGGTGTATATGTTCTAATATTGCTTTTACGAACCATAGTTGAAGCTTTAGCATGATCTTTTATCCTAACAGGAAAAGGTGGTTTCTCAACATAAGCAGTAGGAACAATAGGATCATTATAAGTGACAGTCTTTTCTTCAACTTTAATAGGTGCAACTACTTTTACTTCTATGGGAGGATGATATTTAAACCACTTCTCCCTAGGGAGATCAACATGAGTAGCAAAAGATTCACAAAAAGAAGCTACTATTTCAGAGTCAAGTCCATATTTAGCGCTAAATTTATGGAAAACATCGGTATCCATAAAAGATTTAACACAATCAAACTTAGGTGTCATACCTGACTCCTTACCTTCGTCGAGGTCCCAATCTTCAGAGTTGCGTTTAATTCTTTCCAATAAATCTAGTCTTCATCATAAAAGAGACAGCACAAGAAGTATCGAGCATGGTGCGATTGCTATCAGAAAGCCGAGCATAAAATTTTTGAATAATCATTTCTCTTGAGAGCTCCTGATTGGGGCATGAATATAACATTGATTTAAGCCTCCCCCAAGCTTAAGCGATGCTTTATCCTTCGCGAGGCCAGAAATTATATATATAATTGCGATCACGATGAACAAGATGCATAGGATAAAACTTCTGATGAAATTCCAATTTCAATCGTTTGTAGTTCCATGACCCCGTATCATCACATAGCCTATACCATGTCAATGCATCTCCCTTCAAAGATAAAGGGAAGACCTTCTTCTTAATAACATCTCCGGGTATACCTGCAAGCTTAAATAATCCACATATATT